>NC_064634.1:521434206-521734206 GCF_023864275.1 Schistocerca cancellata | reverse complement strand
ATGCGAGTATCTCTTTTCGGATGCACTATTCCTTTTTTATTGCATCCGTCAATCCCTCACAATGACGCATTAACACAGAAATTGCGTCGCTATGAAATACTATAGGTTCTATGCCTTCTCTTTCTAAGTCGAGGAACGTTCCTATGGCAACGACAGGATCTTATATTGGGAGGCGAGTATCTCTTTTCGGATGCACTATTCCTTCTTTATTGCATCCGTCGATCCCTCACAATGACGAATTAACACAGAAATTGCGTCGCTGTGAAATACGCTAGGTTCTATGCCTTCTCTTTCTACATTGAGGGACATTCTATGCCAATGACAGGATCTTATATAGCGAGGCGAGTATCTCTTTTCGGATGCACTATTCCTTCTTTATTGCATCCGTCGATCCCTCACAATGACGAATTAACACAGAAATTGCGTCGCTATGAAATACTATAGTTTCTATGCCTTCTCTTTCTAAATCGAGGAACGTTTCTATAGCAACGACAGGATCTTCTATTGGGAGGGAGTATCTCTTTTCGGATGCACTACTCCTTCTTTGTTGCATCCGTCGACCCCTCACAATGACGAATTAACACAGAAATTGCGTCGCTATGAAATACTTTAGGATCTATGCCTTCTCTTTCTAAATCGAGGATCGTTTCTATGGCCACCCCAGGATCTTCTATTATGAGGCGAGTAGCTATTTTCGGATGCACTGTTCCTTCTTTATTGCATCCGTCGATCCCTCACAATGACGAATTAACACAGAAATTGCGTCGGTATGAAATACTATAGGTTCCATCCCTTCTATTTCGAAATCGAAGAACGTTTCTATGGCAACTACGGGATCAGCTATTGGGAGGCGAGTATCTCTTTTCGGATGCACAATTCTTTCTTTATTGCATCCGTCGATCCCTCACAATGACGAATTAACACAGAAATTGCGTCGCTATGAAATACTATAATGTCTATCCCTTCTATTTCGAATTCGAGGAACGTTTCTATGGCAACTACGGGATCTTCTATTGGGAGGCGAGTATCTCTTTTCGGATCCACTATTCCTTCTTTATTGCATCCGTCGATCCCTCACAATGACGAATTAACAAAGAAATTGCGTCGCTACGAAATACGATAGGATCTATGCCTTCTCTTTCTAAATCGAGGAACGTTTCTATGACGACGACAGGATCTTCTATTGGGAGGCGAGTATCTCCTTTCAGATGCACAATTCTTTCTTTATTGCATCCGTCGATCCCTCACAATAACGAATTAACACTGAAATTGCGTCGCTATGAAATACTGTATGTTTTATGCCTTCTCTTTCTAATCGATTAATGTTTCTATGGCAACGACAAGATCTTTTATTGGGGGACGAGTATCTCTTTTCGGGTGGACTGTTCCTTCTTTATTGCATCCGTCGATCCTCACAATTACGAATTAACATAGAAATTGCGTAACTATGAAATACAACAGGTTCTGTGCCTTCTGTTCTATATCGAGGATTGTTTCTATGGCAAGGAAAGGATCTTATATTGGGAAGCGATTATCTCTTTTCGGATGCACTATTCCTTCTTTATTGCATCCGACGATTACTCACAATGACGAATTAACACAGAAATTGCGTTGCTATGAAATACTATAGGTTCTATGCCATCTCCTTCTAAATCGAGCAACGTTTCTATGGCAACGACAGGATCTTATATTGGGCGCGAGTATCTCTTTTCGGATGCACTATTCCTACTTTATTGCATCCGTCGATCCCTCACAATGACGAATTAACACAGAAATTGGGTCTCTATGAAATACTATAGGTTCAATGCCATCTCTTTCTTATTCGAGGGATGTTTCTATGGCAACGACAGGATCTTCTATTGGGAGGCGAGTATCTCTTTTCGGATGCACTATTCCTCCTTTATTGCATTCGTCGATTCCTCACAATGACAAATTAACACAGAAATTGCGTCGCTATGAAATACTATAGGTTCTATGCCTTCTCTGTCTAAATCGAGGAACGTTTCTTTGGCAACGACAGGATCTTATATTGTGAGGCGAGTACCTCCTTTCAGATGCACTATTCCTTCTTTATTGCATTCGTCGATCCCTCACAATGACGAATTAACACAGAGATTGCGTCGCTATGAAATACTTTAGGTTCTATGCCTTCTCTTTCTAAATCGAGGAACGTTTCTACGGCATCTGCAGGATCTTCTATTGGGAGGCGAGTATCTCCTTTCGGATGCACTATTCCTTCTTTATTGCATCCGTCGATCCCTCACAATGTCGAATTAAGACAGAAATTGCGTCGCTATGAAATACTATAGTTTCTACCCCTTCTCTTTCGAATCCGAGGAACGTTTCTATGGCAACTACGGGATCTTCTATTGGGAGGCGAGTATCTCTTTTCGGATGCACTATTCCTTCTTTATTGCATCCGTCGACCCCTCACAATGACGAATTAACACAGAAATTGCGTCGCCATGTAATACTGTATGTTTTATGGCTTCTCTTTCTAATCGATTAATGTTTCTATGGCAACGGCAGAATCTTATATTGGGAGGCGGGTATCTCTTTTCGGATGTACTATTCCTTCTTTATTGCATCCGTCAATCCCTCACAATGACGCATTAACACACAAATTGCGTTGCTATGAAATACTATAGGTTCTATGCTTTCTCTTTATAAATCGAGGAACGTTTCTATGGCAACGACAGGATCTTCCATTGGGAGGCGAGAATCTCTTTTGGGATGCACTATTCCTTCTTTATTGCATCCGTCGATCCCTCACAATGACGAATTAACACAGAAATTGCGTCGCTATGAAATACAATAGGTTCTATGCCTTCTCTTTCTAAATCGAGGAACGTTCCTATGGCAACGACAGGATTTTATATTGGGCGGTGAGTATCTCTTTTCGGATGCACTATTCCTTCTTTATTGCATCCGTCGATCCCTCACAATGACGAATTAACACAGAAATTGCGGCGCTGTGAAATACGATAGGTTCTATGCCTTCTCTTTCTAAGTCGAGGGACATTCTATGCCAATGACAGGATCTTATATAGCGAGGCGAGTATCTCTTTTCGGATGCACTATTCCTTCTTTATTGCATCCGTCGATCCCTCACAATGACGAATTAACACAGATATTTCGTCGCTATGAAATACTATATGTTCTATGCCTTCTCTTTCTAAATCGAGGAACGTTTCTATAGCAACGACAGGATCTTCTATTGGGAGGGAGTATCTCTTTTCGGATGCACTACTCCTTCTTTGTTGCATCCGTCGACCCCTCACAATGACGAATTAACACAGAAATTGCGTCGCTATGAAATACTTTAGGATCTATGCCTTCTCTTTCTAAATCGAGGTTCGTTTCTATGGCCACCCCAGTATCTTCTATTATGAGGCGTGTATCTATTTTCGGATGCACTGTTCCTTCTTTATTGCATCCGTCGATCCCTCACAATGACGAATTAACACAGAAATTGCGTCGCTATCAAATACTACAGGTTCTATGTCTTCTCTTCTTGAATCGAGAACATTTCTATGGCCTCTTCCCAGGTCACAAAAGAACTTCAAAAAATGGAGAAAGGCTTATAGAGGTATGTAGGCATTTCAACTTGAAAATAATGACAACACATTTCAAAAAGCTGAGCCGAAAAACTAAAACATGGAGATCACCAAATCCACTTCTCGGAGAATTCCAAATTGACCATGTGGCTATCTCACTTCATTGTCAAGAAGAAATTCAAAACACTAAAGTGCCGAAAAGCCTTGATGTTGATTCAGACCACTATTTGACTACGATTAAATTCAGACCACTCCCATTTCGAAAAGAGAAGAAAACCTTTTACAAAATTCCAAAATATAACACAGAAACTTTAAAAAATGAAGAAATTAAACAACGGTTTCAAAGAGCATTGCACAAAGATAGCGATGGCATATCCACAATAAATAAGGAAGCGGGATGGGAGGAGATCAAAAACGCAATAGTTGAAATAGCAAAAGAAAATTGTCTCGTGAAAAGAGTAAGATGACATCCATGGTGGGACAATGAATGTGATGAGAACCTGGAGAAGAGACAGAAATTGTGGCAGAAATGGAACTCCACAAAAGATCCTCAAGATCTTGACAATTTTAAAATCCAGAGAAGAGAAACAGCTAAGCTTTTCCGTAATAAAAAAAGAAGACAATTTCAGGATAACCTAGAACAGATTGAGGAAGACTTTAAAAGAAATAATTCTAGAGATTTCTAAAAAACTTTTAGAAAACAGCTAACCAAATACCAATCCCCAAATTTATGTTTTAAAGATGAAGAGAACAAGCTAGGTTTGACAAACAAGACTAATTGTGAAATATTAGCAAAATATTTCGAGAATCTACTAAATTGTGAACCACCCAAAGATAAAATGAGTTTTGAAAACCACCGAAATACTAATACCGAGTCAAAACCTCCAGACGCTGAAGAAATAAAACACATAATACACAGTCTAAAAAACAATAAAGCCCCAGGTGAAGACTCCATAGTACCAGAAATCCTAAAAATAATGGATACCAACCTCCCACAAGTTTTGGAACATATATTTAAGAAGATCTGGGACGAAGAAAGAATTCCTGAAGACTGGCAGTGTGCCCTGATACACCCACTACACAAAAAGGGGGATAAGATGAATGTTAATAATTATAGAGGGATCTCGCTACTACCAGTAGGATACAAAATTTTGTCAAGGAAATTACTTCAAATCGTGGAGCCAGTTCTGGATAAAAAAATAGGTGAATATCAAGCAGGTTTTAGACAAGGTAGATCCTGTGTTGAACAAATATTTAACCTGAAAACACTAATTCGTTACAGAATCTCAAGAGGCCAGAGATTTGCAATAGTATTTGTAGATTTCAAAAAAGCATACGACTCGGTAGATAGAGAAACATTACTGAAAGTATTGGAAGAATTTGGGGTCGATAAGAAAACAATTCAAATTATCAAACAGACGCTAACAAACAGTAAGGCCAAAGTTAAATTTATGGGTGAAATTTCAAGGAAATTCGAAATTAAAACAGGTGTTAGACAAGGTGGTGGTTTATCCCCAATCCTCTTCAACTGCGTACTGGAAAAGCTATTGAGAATATGGAAAGAAGAACTCAAAGGCACCAAGAATGACATCAGAATTGGAACAAAAAAAGAAAAAATAGAAGTGGACTGTTTAGCTTTTGCAGACGATCTGGCAATAATTACAGAAAACGAGGAAATAGCTCAGAACTACTTGGAGAAACTACAAGAAGTTTCGGCCAGAGCTGGACTGCAGATTTCATTTGAAAAAACCGTGTATATGTCTAATCATAGAAATAACAGGAAAAATCTTATTACTAAATACTGCAATATTAAGAGAGTAGAAAAATTTAAATATTTAGGTGAAATAATTCAAGTGAATGGTTTAGACAAGAGTGCAAATCAGGCGAGAGCAAGGAAAATGGAATTTGCTTTTCAAAAAACCAAAGACATATATAACAAAAAAAACATTTCGATTCAAGCTAAATTAAGACACTATAAAACTGTCATTAGACCAGAATGCCTGTATGCATCGGAGTGCCTAACTCTTAACAAAAAGGGGGAAATAGAAAACATGGAAAAGAAAGAAAGGAAAATTTTGAGAAAAATATTAGGACCGAGAAAGATTGGAGAAGAGTACAAGCTAAAGAGTAATAAGGAAATATACAAAACTATTGAGAAAGTGAGTGAGGCAATGCGTAAACGCAGACTAACGTTTTATGGTCACCTGTCGAGGATGGATGGAAACAGACTAACAAGAAAAGTGTTTGAACATAGTAACAGGAACGAAAAAACCAACAATAAATGGATACAGATGGTGAAAAAGGATTTGGCCTATTTTAATGTCACCCGTGAGTCAATCAGGGAAAGGGAAAAGTTTAGACAAATAGTGAACGAAATTAAGTGTTTTCCAGAAGAAACGAAACTAAAGAATAATAACAGGAAATGGTCGTAAGAGCGGAGGAGGAACCACTCGAAAATGATGAGGAAATATTGGGAAGAGAGAAAAAAAGATCAAAAAGCCGGGCAAGTGAATTGTTGAACGTGGTCCAAAGATGGCCGAAATCGAAAGAAGAAGAAGAAGAAAGGTTCTTATATTGGGAGGCGAATATCTCTTTTCGGATGTACTATACCTTCTTTATTGCATCCGTCAATCCCTCACAATGACGCATTAACACAGAAATTGCGTTGCTATGAAATACTATAGGTTCTATGCCTTCTCTTTATAAATCGAGGAACGTTTCTATGGGAACGACAGGATCTTCCATTGGGAGGCCAGAATCTCTTTTGGGATGCACTATTCCTTCTTTATTGCATCCGTCGATCCCTCACAATGACGAATTAACACAGAAATTGCGTCGCTATGAATTACTATAGGATCTATGCCTTCTCTTTCTAAATCGAGGAACGTTCCTATGGCAACGACAGGATCTTATATTGGGAGGCGAGTATCTCTTTTCGGATGCACTATTCCTTCTTTATTGCATCCGCCGATCCCTCACAATGACGAATTAACACAGAAATTGCGTCGCTGTGAAATACGATAGGTTCTATGCCTTCGTATTCTAAATCGAGGGACATTCTATGCCAATGACAGGATCTTATATAGCGAGGCGAGTATCTCTTTTCGGATGCACTATTCCTTCTTTATTGCATCCGTCGATCCCTCACAATGACGAATTAACACAGAAATTGCGTCGCTATGAAATACTATAGGTTCTATGCCATCTCTTTCTAAATCGAGGAACGTTTCTATAGCAACGACAGGATCTTCTATTGGGAGGGGGTATCTCTTTTCGGATGCACTACTCCTTCCTTGTTGCATCCGTCGACCCCTCACAATGACGAATTAACACAGAAATTGCGTCGCTATGAAATACTTTAGGATCTATGCCTTGTCTTTCTAAATCGAGGATCGTTTCTATGGCCACCCCAGGATCTTCTATTATGAGGCGAGTATCTATTTTCGATGCACTGTTCCTTCTTTATTGCATCCGTCGATCCCTCACAATGACGAATTAACACAGAAATTGCGTCGCTATGAAATACTATAGGTTCTATGCCTCCTCTTTCTAAATCGAGGAACGTTTCTATGACGACGACAGGAACTTCTATTGGGAGGCGAGTATCTCTTATCGAATGCACAATTCTTTCTTTATTGCATCCGTCGATCCCTCACAATGACGAATTAACACAGAAATTGCGTCGCTACGAAATACGATAGGTTCTATGCCTTCTCTTTCTAAATCGAGGAACGTTTCTATGACGACGACAGGATCTTCTATTGGGAGGCGAGTATCTCCTTTCGGATGCACAATTCTTTCTTTATTGCATCCGTCGTTCCCTCACAATGACGAATTAACACAGAAATTGCGTCGCTATGAAATACTGTATGTTTTATGACTTCTCTTTCTAATCGATTAATGTTCCTATGGCAACGGCAGAATCTTATATTGGGAGGCGGGTATCTCTTTTCGGATGAACTATTCCTTCTTTATTGCATCCGTCGATCCCTCAAAATGACGAATTAACACAGAAATTGCGTTGCTATGAAATACTGTAGGTTCTATGCATTCTCTTCTTAAATCGAGGAACGTTTCTATGACGACGACAGGATCTTCTATTGGGAGGCGTGTATCTCTTTTCGGATGCACAATTCTTTCTTTATTGCATCCGTCGATCCCTCACAGTAACGAATTAACACAGAAATTGCGTCGCTATGAAATACTATAATGTCTATCCCATCTATTTCGAAATCGAGGAACGTTTCTATGGCAACTACGGGATCTTCTATTGGGAGGCGAGTATCTCTTTTCGGATGCACTATTCCTTCTTTATTGCATCCGTCGATCCCTCACAATGACGAATTAACAAAGAAATTGCGTCGCTACGAAATACGATAGGTTCTATGCCTTCTCTTTCTAAATCGAGGAACGTTTCTATGACGACGCCAGGATCTTCTATTGGGAGGCGAGTATCTCCTTTCAGATGCACAATTCTTTCTTTATTGCATCCGTCGATCCCTCACAGTAACGAATTAACACAGAAATTGCGTCGCTATGAAATACTGTATGTTTTATGCCTTCTCTTTCTAATCGATTAATGTTTCTATGGCAACGACAGGATCTTTTATTGGGGGACGAGTATCTCATTTCGGGTGGACTGTTCCTTCTTTATTGCATCCGTCGATCCTCACAATTACGAATTAACACAGAAATTGCGTAACTATGAAACACAACAGGTTCTGTGCCTTCTGTTCTATATCGAGGAACGTTTCTATGGCAAGGAAAGGATCTTATATTGGGAAGCGATTATCTCTTTTCGGATGCAATATTCCTTCTTTATTGCATCCGACGATTACTCACATTGACGAATTAACACAGAAATTGCGTCGCTATGAAATACTTTAGGATCTATGCCTTGTCTTTCTAAATCGAGGATCGTTTCTATGGCCACCCCAGGATCTTCTATTATGAGGCGAGTATCTATTTTCGATGCACTGTTCCTTCTTTATTGCATCCGTCGATCCCTCACAATGACGAATTAACACAGAAATTGCGTCGCTATGAAATACTATAGGTTCTATGCCTCCTCTTTCTAAATCGAGGAACGTTTCTATGACGACGACAGGAACTTCTATTGGGAGGCGAGTATCTCTTATCGAATGCACAATTCTTTCTTTATTGCATCCGTCGATCCCTCACAATGACGAATTAACACAGAAATTGCGTCGCTACGAAATACGATAGGTTCTATGCCTTCTCTTTCTAAATCGAGGAACGTTTCTATGACGACGACAGGATCTTCTATTGGGAGGCGAGTATCTCCTTTCGGATGCACAATTCTTTCTTTATTGCATCCGTCGTTCCCTCACAATGACGAATTAACACAGAAATTGCGTCGCTATGAAATACTGTATGTTTTATGACTTCTCTTTCTAATCGATTAATGTTCCTATGGCAACGGCAGAATCTTATATTGGGAGGCGGGTATCTCTTTTCGGATGAACTATTCCTTCTTTATTGCATCCGTCGATCCCTCAAAATGACGAATTAACACAGAAATTGCGTTGCTATGAAATACTGTAGGTTCTATGCATTCTCTTCTTAAATCGAGGAACGTTTCTATGACGACGACAGGATCTTCTATTGGGAGGCGTGTATCTCTTTTCGGATGCACAATTCTTTCTTTATTGCATCCGTCGATCCCTCACAGTAACGAATTAACACAGAAATTGCGTCGCTATGAAATACTATAATGTCTATCCCATCTATTTCGAAATCGAGGAACGTTTCTATGGCAACTACGGGATCTTCTATTGGGAGGCGAGTATCTCTTTTCGGATGCACTATTCCTTCTTTATTGCATCCGTCGATCCCTCACAATGACGAATTAACAAAGAAATTGCGTCGCTACGAAATACGATAGGTTCTATGCCTTCTCTTTCTAAATCGAGGAACGTTTCTATGACGACGCCAGGATCTTCTATTGGGAGGCGAGTATCTCCTTTCAGATGCACAATTCTTTCTTTATTGCATCCGTCGATCCCTCACAGTAACGAATTAACACAGAAATTGCGTCGCTATGAAATACTGTATGTTTTATGCCTTCTCTTTCTAATCGATTAATGTTTCTATGGCAACGACAGGATCTTTTATTGGGGGACGAGTATCTCATTTCGGGTGGACTGTTCCTTCTTTATTGCATCCGTCGATCCTCACAATTACGAATTAACACAGAAATTGCGTAACTATGAAACACAACAGGTTCTGTGCCTTCTGTTCTATATCGAGGAACGTTTCTATGGCAAGGAAAGGATCTTATATTGGGAAGCGATTATCTCTTTTCGGATGCAATATTCCTTCTTTATTGCATCCGACGATTACTCACATTGACGAATTATCACTGAAATTGCGTTGCTATGAAATACTATATGTTCTATGCCATCTCCTTCTAAATCGAGGAACGTTTCTATGGCAACGACAGGATCTTATATTGGGCGCGAGTATCTCTTTTCGGATGCACTATTCCTACTTTATTGCATCCGTCGATCCCTCACAATGACGAATTAACACAGAAATTGGGTCTCTATGAAATACTATAATTTCAATGCCATCTCTTTCTTATTCGAGGGATGTTTCTATGGCAACGACAGGATCTTCTATTGGGAGGCGAGTATCTCTTTTCGGATGCACTATTCCTTCTTTATTGCATCCGTCGATCCCTTACATTGACGAATTATGAAATACGACAGGTTCTATGCATTCTATTTCTAAATCGAGGAACGTTTCTATGGCAACGACAGGATCTTATATTGGGAAGCGAGTATCTCTTTTCGGATGCACTATTCCTTCTTTATTGCATCCGTCGATCCCTCACAATGACGAATTAACACAGAAATTGCGTCGCCATGTAATACTGTATGTTTTATGCCTTCTCTTTCTAATCGATTAATGTTTCTATGGCAACGGCAGAATCTTATATTGGGAGGCGGGTATCTCTTTTCGGATGTACTATTCCTTCTTTATTGCATCCGTCAATCCCTCACAATGACGCATTAACACAGAAATTGCGTTGCTATGAAATACTATAGGTTCTATGCTTTCTCTTTATAAATCGAGGAACGTTTCTATGCCAACGACAGGATCTTCCATTGGGAGGCGAGAATCTCTTTTGGGATGCACTATTCCTTCTTTATTGCATCCGTCGATCCCTCACAATGACGAATTAACACAGAAATTGCGTCGCTATGAAATACTATAGGTTCTATGCCTTCTCTTTCTAAATTGAGGAACGTTCCTATGGCAACGACAGGATCTTATATTGGGAGGCGAGTATCTCTTTTCGGATGCACTATTCCTTCTTTATTGCATCCGTCGATCCCTCACAATGACGAATTAACACAGAAATTGCGTCGTTGTGAAATACGATAGGTTCTATGCCTTCGTTTTCTAAATCGATGGACATTCTATGCCAATGACAGGATCTTATATAGCGAGGCGAGTATCTCTTTTCGGATGCACTATTCCTTCTTTATTGCATCCGTCGATCCCTCACAATGACGAATTAACACAGAAATTGCGTCGCTATGAAATACTATAGGTTCTATGCATTCTCTTTCTAAATCGAGGGACGTTTCTATGACGACGACAGGAACTTCTATTGGGAGGCGAGTATCTCTTATCGGATGCACAATTCTTTCTTTATTGCATCCGTCGTTCCCTCACAATGACGAATTAACACACAAATTGCGTCGCTATGAAATACTGTATGTTTTATGCCTTCTCTTTCTAATCGATTAATGTTCCTTTGGCAACGGCAGAATCTTATATTGGGAGGCGGTTATCTCTTTTCGGATGAACTATTCCTTCTTTATTGCATCCGTCGATCCCTCACAATGACGAATTAACACAGAAATTGCGTTGCTATGAAATACTGTAGGTTCTATGCATTCTCTTCTTAAATCGAGCAACGTTTCTATGACGACGACAGGATCTTCTATTGGGAGGCGTGTATCTCTTTTCGGATGCACAATTCTTTCTTTATTGCATCCGTCGATCCCTCACAGTAACGAATTAACACAGAAATTGCGTCGCTATGAAATACTATAGGTTCTATGCCATCTCTTTCTAAATCGAGGAACGTTTCTATGACGACGACAGGAACTTCTATTGGGAGGCGAGTATCTCTTATCGGATGCACAATTCTTTCTTTATTGCATCCGTCGATCCCTCACAATGACGAATTAACACAGAAATTGCGTCGCTACGAAATACGATAGGTTCTATGCCTTCTCTTTCTAAATCGAGGAACGTTTCTATGACGACGACAGGATCTTCTATTGGGAGGCGAGTATCTCCTTTCGGATGCACAATTCTTTCTTTATTGCATCCGTCGTTCCCTCACAATGACGAATTAACACAGAAATTGCGTCGCTATGAAATACTGTATGTTTTATGCCTTCTCTTTCTAATCGATTAATGTTCCTATGGCAACGGCAGATTCTTAAATTGGGAGGCGGGTATCTCTTTTCGGATGAACTATTCCTTCTTTATTGCATCCGTCGATCCCTCACAATTACGAATTAACACAGAAATTGCATTGCTATGAAATACTGTAGGTTCTATGCATTCTCTTCTTAAATCGAGGAACCTTTCTATGACGACGACAGGATCTTCTATTGGGAGGCGTGTATCTCTTTTCGGATGCACAATTCTTTCTTTATTGCATCCGTCGATCCCTCACAGTAACGAATTAACAGAGAAATTGCGTCGCTATGAAATACTATAGGTTCTATGCCATCTCTTTCTAAATCGAGGAACGTTTCTATGACGACGACAGGAACTTCTATTGGGAGGCGAGTATCTCTTATCGGATGCACAATTCTTTCCTTATTGCATCCGTCGATCCCTCACAATGACGAATTAACACAGAAATTGCGTCGCTACGAAATACGATAGGTTCTATGCCTTCTCTTTCTAAATGGGGGGACGTTTCTATGACGACGACAGGATCTTCTATTGGGAGGCGAGTATCTCCTTTCGGATGCACAATTCTTTCTTTATTGCATCCGTCGTTCCCTCACAATGACGAATTAACACAGAAATTGCGTCGCTATGAAATACTGTATGTTTTATGCCTTCTCTTTCTAATCGATTAATGTTCCTATGGCAACGGCAGAATCTTATATTGGGAGGCGGGTATCTCTTTTCGGATGTTCTATTCCTTCTTTATTGCATCCGTCGATCCCTCACAATGACGAATTAACACAGAAATTGCGTTGCTATGAAATACTGTAGGTTCTATGCATTCTCTTCTTAAATCGAGGAACGTTTCTATGACGACGACAAGATCTTCTATTGGGAGGCGTGTATCTCTTTTCGGATGTACAATTCTTTCTTTATTGCATCCGTCGATCCCTCACAGTAACGAATTAACCCAGAAATTGCGTCGCTATGAAATACTATAGGCTCTATCCCTTCTCTTTCGAAATCGAGGAACGTTTCTATGGCAACTACGGGATCTTATATTGGGAGGCGAGTATCTCTTTTCGGATGCACTATTCCTTCTTTATTGCATATGTCGATCCCTCACAATGACGAATTAACACAGAAATTGCGTCGCTATGAAATACGATAGGTTGCAATGCATTCTATTTCTAAATCGAGGAATGTATCTATGGCAACGACCGGATCTTATATTGAGAAGCGAGTATCTGTTTGCGGATGCACTATTCCTTCTTTATTGCATCCGTCGATCCCTCACAATGACGAATTAACACAGAAATTGCGTCGCTATGAAATACGATAGGTTCTATGCCTTCTCTTTATAAATCGAGGAACGTTGCTATGACGACGACAGGATCTTCTATTTGGAGGCGAGTATCTCTTTTCGGATGCACAATTCTTTCTTTATTGCATCCGTCGATGCCTCACAATGACGAATTAACACAGAAATTGCGTCTACATCTACATCTACATCCATACTTCGCAAGCCACCTAACGGTGTGTGGTGGAGGGTACCTTCAGTACCTCTATCGGTTCTCCCTTCTATTCCAGTCTCTTATTGTTCCTGGAAAAAAGGATTGTCGGTATGCCTCTGTGTGGGCTCTAATATCTCTGATTTTATCCACATGGTCTCTTCGCGAGATATACGTAGGAGGGAGCAATATACTGCTTGACTCTTCGGTGAAGGTATGTTCTCGAAACTTTGACAAAAGCCCGTACCGAGCTACTGAGCGTCTCTCCTGCAGAGTCTTTCACTGGAGTTTATCATCTCCGTAACGCATTCGCGATTACTAAATGATCCTGTAACGAAGCGCGCTGCTCTCCGTTGGATCTTCTCTATGTCTTGTATCAACCCTATCTGGTACGGATCCCACACTGCTGAGCAGTATTCAAGCAGTGGGCGAACAAGCGTACTGTAACCTACTTCCTTTGTTTTCGGATTGCATTTCCTTCGGATTCTTCCAATGAATCTCAGTCTGGCATCTGCTTTACCGACAATCAACATTATATGATCATTCCATTTTAAATCACTCCTAATGCGTACTCCCAGATGGTATTAACTGCTTCCAGTTGCTGACCTGCTATTTTGTAGCTAAATGATAAAGGATCTATCTTTCTGTGTATTCGCAGCACATTACACTTGTCTACATTGAGATTCAGTTGCCATTCCCTGCACCATGCGTCAATTCGCTGCAGATCCTCCTGCATTTCAGTACAATTTTCCATTGTTACAACCTCTCGATACACCACAGCATCATCTGCAAAAAGCCTCAGTGAACTTCCGATGTCATCCACCAGGTCATTTATGTATATTGTGAATAGCAACGGTCCTATGACACTCCCCTGCGGCACACCTGAAATTACTCTTACTTCGGAAGACTTCTCTCCATTGAGAATAACATGCTGCGTCCTGTTATCTAGGAACTCCTCAATCCAATCACACAATTGGTCTGATAGTCCATATGCTCTTACTTTGTTCAATAAGCGACTGTGGGGAACAGTATCGAACGCCTTGCGGAAGTCAAGAAACACGGCATCTACCTGTGAACCCGTGTCTATGGCCCTCTGAGTAGATTTCTAGTCTCCAGAAAAGTCATTATACTCGAACACAATACGTGTTCCAAAATTCTACAACTGATCGACGTTAGAGATATAGGTCTATAGTTCTGCACATCTGTTCGACGTCCCTTCTTGAAAACGGGGATGACCTGTGCCCTTTTCCAATCCTTTGGAACGCTACGCTCTTCTAGAGACCTACGGTACACCGCTGCAAGAAGGGGGGCAAGTTCCTTCGCGTACTCTGTGTAAAATTGAACTGGTATCCCATCAGGTCCAGAGGCCTTTCCTCTTTTGAGCGATTTTAATTGTTTCTCTATCCCTCTGTCGTCTATTTCGATATCTACCATTTTGTCATCTGTGCGACAATCTAGAGAAGGAACTACAGTGCAATCTTCCTCTGTGAAACAACTTTGGAAAAAGACATTTAGTAATTCGGCCTTTAGTCTGTCATCCTCTGTTTCAGTACCATTTTGGTCACAGAGTGTCTGGACATTTTGTTTTGATCCACCTACCGCTTTGACATAAGACCAAAATTTCTTAGGATTTTCTGCCAAGTCAGTACATAGAACTTTACTTTCGAATTCATTGAACGCCTCTCGCATAGCTCTCTTCACACTACATTTCGCTTCGCGTAATTTTTGTTTGTCTGCAAGGCTTTGGCTATGTTTATGTTTGCTCTGAAGTTCCCTTTGCTTCCGCAGCAGTTTTCTAACTCGGTTGTTGAACTACGGTGGCTCTTTTCCATCTTGCTTGGCACATACTCATCTAACGCATATTGTACGATGGTTTTGAACTTTGTCCACTGATCCTCAACACTATCAGTACTTGAGACAAAACTTTTGTGTTGAGCCAACAGGTACTCTGAAATCTGCTTTTTGTCACTTTTTCTAAACAGAAAAATCTTCCTACCCTTTTTAATATTCCTATTTACGGCTGAAATCATCGATGCCGTAACCGCTTTATGATCGCTGAATCCCTGTTCTGCGTTACCTTTTTCAAATAGTTCGGGTCTGTCTGTCACCAGAAGGTCTAATATGTTATCGCCACGAGTCGGTTCTCTGTTTAACTGCTCAAGGTAGTTTTCAGATAAAGCACTTAAAAAAATTTCACTGGATTCTTTGTCCCTGCCACCCGTTATGAACGTCTGAGTCTCCCAGTCTATATCCGGCAAATTAAAATCTCCACCCAGAACTATAACATGGTGGGGAAATCTACTCGAAATATTTTCCAAATTATCCATCAGGTGCTCAGCCACAACAGCAGCTGAGCCAGGGGGCCTATAGAGACATCCAATTACCATGGCTGAGCCTGCTTTAACCGCGACCTTCACCCAAATGATTTCACATTTCGGACCTCCGTCAATTTCCTTCGATACTATTGCACTTCTTACCGCTATAAACACGCCTCCCCCTTCACTGTCGCTATGAAATACTATAGGTTCTATCCCTTCTCTTTCGAAATCGAGGAACGTTTCAATGGCAACTACGGGATCTTCTATTGGGAGGCGAGTATCTCTTTTCGGATGCACTATTCCTTCTTTATTGCATATGTCGATCCCTCACAATGACGAATTAACACAGAAATTGCGTCGCTATGAAATACGATAGGTTTTATGCATTCTCTTTCTAAATCGAGGGACGTTTCTATGCCGATGACAGGATCTTATATTGCGAGGCGAGTATCTCTTTTCGGATGCACTATTCCTTCTTTATTGCATCCGTCGATCCCTCACAATGACGAATTAACACAAAAATTGCGTCGCTCTGAAAAACTATAGGTTCTATGCCTTCTCTATCTGATTCGAGGAACGTTTCTATGCAAACGACAGGATCTTATATTCTGAGGCGAGGATCTGATTTCGGATGCACTATTCCTTCTTTATTGCATCCTTCAATCCCTCACAATGACGAATTAACACAGAAATTGCGTCGCTAT
Organism: Schistocerca cancellata; assembly: GCF_023864275.1. Classification (NCBI taxonomy): domain Eukaryota; kingdom Metazoa; phylum Arthropoda; class Insecta; order Orthoptera; family Acrididae; genus Schistocerca; species Schistocerca cancellata. The sequence goes on along the minus strand of NC_064634.1, from coordinate 521,717,671 downwards.
GAGATACTGTATGTTTTATGCCTTCTCTTTCTAATCCATTAATGTTTCTATGGCAACGGCAGAATTTTATATTGGGAGGAGGCGATCTCTTTTCGCATGAACTATTCCTGATTTATTGCATCCGTCGATCCCTCACAATGATGAATTAACACAGAAATTGCGTCGGTATGAAATACGATAGGTTCTATGCATTCTATTTCTAAATCGAGGAACGTATCTATGGCAACTACCGGATCTTATATTGAGAAGCGAGTATCTGTTTGCGGATGCACTATTCCTTCTTTATTGAATCCGTCGATCCCTCACAATGACGAATTAACACAGAAATTGCGTCGCTACGAAATACGATAGGTTCTATGCCTTCTCTTTCTAAATCGAGGAACGTTTCTATGACGACGACAGGATCTTCTATTGGGTGGCGAGTATCTCCTTTCGGATGCACAATTCTTTCTTTATTGCATCCGTCGATCCCTCACAATGAAGAATTAACACAGAAATTGCGTCGCTATGAAATACTGTATGTTTTATGCCTTCTCTTTCTCATCGATTAATAATCCTATGGCAACGGCAGAATTTTATATTGGGAGGCGGGTATCTCTTTTCGGATGAACTATTCCTTCTTTATTGCATATGTCGATCCCTCACAATGACGAATTAACACAGAAATTGCGTCGCTATGAAATACGATAGGTTCTATGCATTCTATTTCTAAATCGAGGAACGTGTATATGGCAACTACGGGATCTTCTATTGGGAGGCGAGTATCTCTTTTCGGATGCACTATTCCTTCTTTATTGTATATGTCGATCCCTCACAATGACGAATTAACACAGATATTGCGTCGCTATGAAATACGATAGGTTCTATGCATTCTATTTCTAAATCGATTAACGTTTCTATGGCAACTACCGGATCATATATTGAGAGGCGAGTATCTGTTTTCGGATGCACTACTCCTCCTTTATTGCATCCGTCGATCCCTCACAATAACGAATTAACACAGACATTGCGTCACTATGAAATACTATAGGTTCTATGCCTTCTCTTTCTAAATCGAGGAACGTTTCTATGACGACGACAGGAACTTCTATTGGGAGGCGAGTATCTCTTATCGGATGCACAATTCTTTCTTTATTGCATCCGTCGCTCCCTCACAATGACGAATTAACACAGAAATTGCGTCGGTATGAAATACTGTAGGTTCTATCCCCTCTATTTCGAAGTCGAGGAACGTTTCTATGGCTGCTACGGGATCTTCAATTGGGAGGCGAGTATCTCTTTTCGGATGCACTATTCCTTCTTTATTGCATATGTCGATCCCTCACAATGACGAATTAACACAGAAATTGCGTCGCTATGAAATACGATAGGTTCTATGCATTCTATTTCTAAATCGAGGAACTTATCTATGGCAACGACCGGATCTTATATTGAGAAGCGAGTATCTGTTTGCGGATGCACTATTCCTTCTTTATTGCATTCGTCGATCCCTCACAATGACGAATTAACACAGAAGGTGCGTCGCTATGAAATACGATAGGTTCTATGCCTTCTCTTTATAAATCGAGGAACGTTTCTATGACGACGACAGGATCTTCTATTTGGAGGCGAGTATCTCTTTTCGGATGCACAATTCTTTCTTTATTGCATCCGTCGATCCCTCACAATGACGAATTAACACAGAAATTGCGTCGCTATGAAATACTATAGGTTCTATCCCTTTTCTTTCGAAATCGAGGAACGTTTCAATGGCAACTACGGGATCTTCTATTGGGAGGCGTGTATCTCTTTTCGGATGCACTATTCCTTCTTTATTGCATATGTCGATCCCTCACAATGACGAATTAACACAGAAATTGCGTCGCTATGAAATACGATAGGTTCTATGCATTCTATTTCTAAATCGATGAACGTTTCTGTTGGCAACAACCGGATCTTATATTGAGAGGCGAGTATCTGTTTTCGGATGCACTATTCCTTCTTTATTGCATCCGTCGATCCCTCACAATGCCGAATTAACACAGAAATTGCGTCGCTATGAAATACGATAGGTTCTATGCATTCTCTTTCTAAATCGAGGAACGTTTCTATGACGACGACAGCATCTTCTATTGGGAGGCGAGTATCTCCTTTCGGATGCACAATTCTTTCTTTATCGCATCCGTCGATCCCTCAGAATAACGAATTAACACATAAATTGCGTCGCTATGAAATACTATAGGTTCTATCCCTTCTATTTCCAAATCGAAGAACGTTTCTATGGCAACTACGGCATCTATCTCTTTTCGGTTGCACTATTCCTTCTTTATTGCATCCGTCGATCCCTCACAATAACGAATTAACACAGAAATTGCGTCGCTATGAAATACTATAGATTCTATGCCTTCTCTTTCTAAATCGAGGAACGATTCCATGACGCCGACAGGATCTTCTATTGGGAGGCGAGTATCTCTTTTCGGATGCACAATTCTTTCTTTATTGCATAAGTCGATCCCTCACAATGACGAATTAACACAGAAATTGCGTCGCTATGAAATACGATACGTTCTATGTAATCTATTTCTATATCGGGGAACGTATCTATGGCAACGACCGGATCTTATATTGACAAGATTATCTGTTTGCTGATGCACTATTCCTTCTTTATTGCATCCGTCGATCCCTCACAATGACGAATTAACACAGAAATTGCGTCGCTATGAATTACGATGGGTTCTATGCCTTCTCTTTCTAAATCGAGGAACGTTTCTACGACGACGACAGCATCTTCTGTTGGGAGGCGAGTATCTCTTTTTCGGATGCACTATTCCTTCTTTATTGCATCCGTCGATCCATCACAATAACGAATTAACACAGAAATTGCGTCGCTATGAAATACTATAGGTTCTATGCCTTCTCTTTCTAAATCGAGGTACGATTCTATGACGCCGACAGGATCTTCTATTGGGAGGCGAGTATCGCTTTTCGGATGCACAAATCTTTCTTTATTGCATAAGTCGATCCCTCACAATGACGAATTAACACAGAAATTGCGTCGTTATGAAATACTATAGCTTCTATACCTTCTCTTTCGAAATCGAGTAACGTTTCTATGTCAACTACGGGATCCTCTATTGGGAGGCGAGTATCTATTTTCGGATGCACTATTCCTTCTTTATTGCATATGTCGATCCCTCACAATGACGAATTAACACAGAAATTGCGTCGCTATGAAATACGATAAGTTCTATGCATTCTATTTCTAAATCGAGGAACGTTTCTATGGCAACGACCGGATCTTATATTGAGAAGCGAGTATATGTTTTCGGATGCACTATTCCTTCTTTATTGCATCCGTAGATCCCTCACAATGACGAATTAACACAGAAAATGCGTCGCTATGAAATACTGTAGGTTCTATGCATTCTCTTCCTAAATCGAGGAACGTTTCGATGGCAGCGACAAGATCCTATATAGGAGGGCAAGTATTTCTTTTCGGATGCAGTATTAATTCTTTATTGCATCCGTCGATCCCTCACAATAACGAATTAACACAGAAATTGCGTCGCTATGAAATACTAAGGGTTCTATGCCTTCTCTTTCTAAATCGAGGAACGTTTCTATGGCAACGAATGGATCTTATATTGCGAGGCGAGTATCTCTTTTCGGATGTACTATTCCTTCTTTATTGCATCCGTCGATCACTCACAATAATGAATTAACACAGAAATAGCGTCGCTTTGAAATACTATAGGTTCTATGCCTTCTCTTTCTAAATCGAGGGATGTTTCTATGCCAATGACAGGATCTTATATTGCGAGGCGAGTTTCTCTTTTCGGATGCACTATTCCTTCTTTATTGCATCCGTCGATCCCTCACAATGAGGAATTAACACAAAAATTGCGTCGCTATGAAAAAGTATAGGTTCTATGCCTTCTCTTTCTGATTCGAGGAACGTTTCTATGGCAACGACCGGCTCTTATATTGTGAGGCGAGTATCTGTTTTCGGATGCACTAATCCTTCTTTATTGCATCCGTCGAACCCTCACAATGACGAATTAACACAGAAATTGCGTCGATATGAAATACTGTATGCTTTATGCCTTATCTTTCTAACCGATTAATGTTCCTATGGCAACGCCAGAATCTTATATTGGGAGGCGTGTATCTTTTTCGGATGTACTATTCCTTCTTTATTGCATCCGTCGATCCCTCACAATAATGAATTAACAAAGAAATTGCGTCGCTTTGAAATACTATAGGTTCTATGCCTTCTCTTTCTAAATCGAGGGACGTTTCTATTCCAATGACGGGATCTTATATTGCGAGGCGAGTTTCTCTTTTCGGATGCACTATTCCTTCTTTATTGCATCCGTCGATCCCTCACAATGACGAATTAACACAAAAATTGCGTCGCTATGAAAAAGTATAGGTTCTATGCCTTCTCTTTCTGATTCGAGGAACGTTTCTATGGCAACGACCGGCTCTTATATTGTGAGGCGAGTATCTGTTTTCGGATGCACTATTCCTTCTTTATTGCATCCGTCGATCCCTCACAATGACGAATTAACACAGAAATTGCGTCGCTATGAAATACTGTATGTTTTATGCCTTCTTTCTGTAATCGATTAACGTCTCTATGGCAACAGCAGAATCTTACATTGGGAGGCGGGTATCTCTTTTCGGATGAACTATTCCTTATTTATTGCATCCGTCGATCCCTCACAATGACGAATTAACACAGAAATTGCGTCGCTATGAAATACTGTAGGTTCTATGCATTCTCATCTTAAATCGAGGAACGTTTCGATGGCAGCGACAAGATCCTATATTGGAGGGCAAGTATGTCTTTTCGGATGCACTATTCCTTCTTTATTGCATCCGACGATCCCTCACAACAACGAATTAACACAGAAATTGCATCGCTATGAAATACTATAGGTTCTATGCCTTCTCTTTCTAAATCAAAGAACGTTTCTATGACGACGAAAGGATCTTGTATTTTGAGGCGAGTATCTCTTTTCGGATGCACAATTCTTCCTTTATTGCATCCGTCGATCCCTCAGAATGACGAATTAACACATAAATTGCGTCGCTATGAAATACTATAGGTTCTATCCCTTCTCTTTCGAAATCAGGGAACGTTTCTATGCCAATGACAGGATCTTATATTGCGAGGCGAGTTTCTCTTTTCGGATGCACTATTCCTTCTTTATTGCATCCGTCGATCCCTCACAATGGTGAATTAACAGAGAAATTGCGTCGCTATGAAATACGATAGGTTCTATGTCTTCTCTTTCTAAATCGAGAGACGTTTCTATGCCAATGACAGGATCTTATATTTGGAGGCGAGTATCTCTTTTCGGATGTACTATTCCGTCTTTATTGCATCCGTCGATCCCTTACAATGATGAATTAACACAGAAATTGCGTCGCTATGAAATACTATAGGTTCTATGCCTTCTCTTTCTAAATCGAGAAACGTTTCTATGACGACGACAGGATATTCTATTGGGAGGCGACTATCTCTTTTCGGATGAACTATTCCTTCTTTATTGCATCCGTGAATCCCTCACAGTCACGAAATAACACAGAAATTGCGTCGCTATGATATACTATAAGTTCTATCCCTTCTCTTTCGAAATCGAAGAACGTTTCTATGGCAACTACGGGATCTTCAATTAGGAGGCGAGTATCTCTTTTCGGATGCTCTATTCCTTCTTTATTGCATATGTCGATTCCTCACAATGACGAATTAACACAGAAATTGCGTCGCTATGAAATACGATAAGTTCTATGCATTCTATTTCTAAATCGAGGAACGTTTCTATGGCAACGACCGGATCTTATATTGAGAAGCGAGTATATGTTTTCGGATGCACTATTCCTTCTTTATTGCATCCGTAGATCCCTCACAATAACGAATTAACACAGAAATTGCGTCGCTATGAAATACTGTAGGTTCTATGCATTCTCTTCTTAAATCGAGGAACGTTTCGATGGCAGCGAGAAGATCCTATATTGGAGGGCAAGTATTTCTTTTCGTATGCAGTATTCCTTCTTTATTGCATCCGTCGGTCCCTCACAATAACGAATTAACACAGAAATTGCGTCGCTTTGAAATACTATAGGTTCTATGCCTTCTCTTTCTAAATCGAGGGACGTTTCTATGCCAATGACAGGATCTTATATTGCGAGGCGAGTTACTCTTTTCGGATGCACTATTCCTTCTTTATTGCATCCGTCGATCCCTCACAATGACGAATTGACACAAAAATTGCGTCGCTATGAAAAAGTATAGGTTCTATGCCTTCTCTTTCTGATTCGAGGAACGTTTCTATGGCAACGACCGGCACTTATATTGTGAGGCGAGTATCTGTTTTCGGATGCACTATTCCTTCTTTATTGCATCCGTCGATCCCTCACAATGACGAATAAACACAAAAATTGCGTCGCTATGAAATACAGTAGGTTCTATGCATTCTCTTCTTTAATCGAGGAACTTTTCGATGGAAGCGACAAGATCGTATATTGGAGGGCGTGTATCTCTTTTCGGTTGCACTATTCCTTCTTTATTGCATCCGTCGATCCCTCACAATGACGAATAACACAAAAATTGTGTTGCTATGATAAACTATAGGTTCTATGCCTTCTCTTTCTGAATCGAGGAACGTTTCTATGGCAACGACCGGATCTTATATTGTGAGACGAGTATCTATTTTCGGATGCACAATTCCTTCTTTATTGCAATCGTCGATCAATCACAATGACGAATTAAAACAGAAATTGCGTCGCTATGAAATACTGTATGTTTTTTGCCTGCTCTCTCTAGTCGAATAATATTCCTATGGCAACGGCAGAATCTTATATTGGGAGGCGAGTATCTCCTTTCGGATGAACTATTCCTTCTTTATTGCATCCGTCGATCCCTCACAATGACGAATTAACACAGAAATTGCGTCGCTATGAAATACTGTAGGTTCTATGCATTCTCTTCTTAAATCGAGGAACGTTTCGATGGCAGCGACAAGATCCTATTTTGGAGGGCGAGTATCTCTTTTCGGATGCACTATTCCTTCTTTATTGCATCCGTCGATCCCTCACAATGACGAATTAACACGGAAATTGCGTCGCTATGACATACTATAGGTTCTATGCCTTCTATTTATAAATCGAGGAACGTTTCTATGGCAACGACACGATCTTATAATGGGAGGCGAGTATCTCCTTTCGGATGCACTATTCCTTCTTTATTGCTTCCGTCCATCACTCACAGTTACGAATTAACAAAGAAATTGCGTCGCTATGAAATACTATAGTTACTATGCCTTCTCTTTCTAAATCGAGTAACGTTTCTATGGCAACGACTGGATCTTCTATTGGGAGGCGAGTATCTCTTTTCGGATGCACTATTCGTCCTTTATTGCATCCGTCGATCCCTCACAATGACGAGTTAACACAGAAATTGCGTCGTTATGAAATACTATAGGTTCTATGCCTTCTCTTTCTAAATCGAGGGACGTTTCTATGCCAACAACAGGATCTGATATTGGGAGACGAGTATCCCTTTTCGGATGCACTATTCCTTCCTTATTGCATCCGTCGATCTCTCACAATGACGAATTAACACAGAAATTGCGTCTCTATGAAATACTGTAGGGTCTATGCTTTCGCTTTCTAAATCTTTTAACGTTTCTATGGCAACGACAGGATCTTATATTGGGAGGCGGGTATCTCTTTTCGGATGCACTATTCCTTCTTAATTGCATCCGTCGATCCCTCACAATGACGGATTAACACAGAAATTGAGTCGCTATGAATTACTAAAAGTTCTATGCCTTCTCTTTCTAATTCGAAGAACGTTTCCATGGCAACGAAAGGATTTTATATTGGGAGGCGAGTATCTCTTTCCGGATGCACTATTCCTTCTTTATTGCATCCGTCAATCCCTCACAATGACGAATTAACACAGAAATTTCGTCGCTATGAAATACGATAGGTTCTATGCTTCTGTTTCTAAATCGAGGAACGTTTCTATGCCAACGACAGGATCTTATATTGGGAGGCGAGTATCTCTTTTCGGATGTACTATTCCTTCTTTATTGCATCCGTGGTTCCCTCACAATGACGAATTAACACAGAAATTGCGTCGCTATGAAATATTATAGGTTCTATGTCTTCTCTTTCTAAATTGAGAAACGATTCTATGGCAACGACAGGATCTTCTATTAGGAGGCAAGTATCTCTTTTCGGATACATAATCCTTCTTTATTGCATCCGTCGATCCCTCACAATGACGAATTAACACAGAAATTGCGTCGCTATGAAATACGATACGTTCTATGCTTCTGGTTCTAAATCCAGGAACGTTTCTATGGCAACAACACGATCTTATATTTTGAGGGAGTATCTAATTTCGGATTCACTATTTCTCCATTATTGCATCCGTCGACCCCTCACAAGGACGAATTAACACAGAAATTGCGTCGCTAGGAAAAACTGTAGGTTCTACGCCTTCTCTTTCTAAATCGAGGAACGTTTCTATGGCAACGACAGGATCTCATATTGGGAGGCGAGTATCTCTTTTCGGATGCAATATTCCTTCCTTATTGCATCCGTCGATCCCTCACAATGACGAATTAACATAGAAACTGCGTAGCTATGAAATACTGTGAGCTATATGCCTTCTCTTTCTAAATCGGAGAACGTATCTATGGCAACGAGAGGATCTTGTATTGGGAGGCGAATATCTCTTTTTGGATGCACTATTCCTTCTTTATTGCATCCGTCGATCCCTCACAATGACGAATTAACAAAGAAATTGCGTCGCTATGAAATACTATAGGATTTAATCCTTCTCTTTAAAAATCGAGGTACGTTTCTATGGCAACGACAGGATCTTCTATTGGGAGGCGAGTATCTCTTACTGATGCACTATTCCTTCTTTATTGCTTCCGTCGATCCCTCACAATGTCGAATTAACACAGAAATTGAGTCGTTATGAAATACTATAGGTTCTATGCCTACTCATTCTAAATCGAGGAACGTTTCTATGGCAACGACAGGATCTTATATTGGGAGGCGAGTATCTATTTTCGGATGCACTATTCCTTCTATATTGCATCCGTCGATCCCTAACAATGACAAATTAACACATAAATTGCGTTGATATGAAATACTATAGGTTCTATGCCTTCTCTTTCTAAATCGAGGAACGTTTTTGTGGCAACGACAGGATTTTCTATCGGGAGGTGAGTATCTCTATTCGGATGCACTATTCCTTCCTTACTGCATCAGTCGATCCCTCACAATGACGAATTAACACAGAAATTGCGTTGCTATGAAATACTATAGGATCTATTCCTCCTCTTTCAGAATTGAGGAAGGTTTCTATGGCAACGACATGATCTGATATTGGAAGGCGAGTATCTCTTTTCGGATGCACTATTCCTTCTTTATTGCATCCGTCGATACCTCACAATGACGAATTCTAAATCGGAGAACGTTTCTATGTCAACGACAGGAACTTATATTGGTAAACGAGTATCTCTTTTCAGATGCACTATTTCTTCTTTATTGCATCCGTCGATCCCTCACAATGACGAATTAACACAGAAATTGCGTCGCTATGATATACTATAGGATCTATGCCTTCTCTTTCTAAATCGAGGAACGTTTCTATGGTAACGACAGAATCTTTTATTGGGAGGCGAGTATCTCTTTTCGGATGCACTATTCCTTCTTTATTGCATCCGTCGACCCCTCACAATGACGAATTAACACAGAAATTGCGTCGCTATGAAATACTATAGCTTCTATGCCTTCTCTTTCTAAATCGAGGAACGTTTCTATGGCAACGACCGGCTCTTATATTGTGAGGCGAGTATCTGTTTTCGGATGCACTATTCCTTCTTTATTGCATCCGTCGAACCCTCACAATGACGAATTAACACAGAAATTGCGTCGCTATGAAATACTGTATGCTTTATGCCTTATCTTTCTAACCGATTAATGTTCCTATGGCAACGGCAGAATCTTATATTGGGAGGCGTGTATCTTTTTCGGATGTACTATTCCTTCTTTATTGCATCCGTCGATCCCTCACAATAATGAATTAACACAGAAATTGCGTCGCTTTGAAATACTATAGGTTCTATGCCTTCTCTTTCTAAATCGAGGGACGTTTCTATGCCAATGACAGGATCTTATATTGCGAGGCGAGTTTCTCTTTTCGGATGCACTATTCCTTCTTTATTGCATCCGTCGATCCCTCACAATGACGAATTAACACAAAAATTGCGTCGCTATGAAAAAGTATAGGTTCTATGCCTTCTCTTTCTGATTCGAGGAACGTTTCTATGGCAACGACCGGCTCTTATATTGTGAGGCGAGTATCTGTTTTCGGATGCACTATTCCTTCTTTATTGCATCCGACGATCCCTCACAACAACGAATTAACACAGAAATTGCATCGCTATGAAATACTATAGGTTCTATGCCTTCTCATTCTAAATCAAAGAACGTTTCTATGACGACGAAAGGATCTTGTATTTTGAGGCGAGTATCTCTTTTCGGATGCACAATTCTTCCTTTATTGCATCCGTCGATCCCTCAGAATGACGAATTAACACATAAATTGCGTCGCTATGAAATACTATAGGTTCTATCCCTTCTCTTTCGAAATCAGGGAACGTTTCTATGCCAATGACAGGATCTTATATTGCGAGGCGAGTTTCTCTTTTCGGATGCACTATTCCTTCTTTATTGCATCCGTCGATCCCTCACAATGGCGAATTAACAGAGAAATTGCGTCGCTATGAAATACGATAGGTTCTATGTCTTCTCTTTCTAAATCGAGAGACGTTTCTATGCCAATGACAGGATCTTATATTGGGAGGCGAGTATCTCTTTTCGGATGTACTATTCCGTCTTTATTGCATCCGTCGATCCCTTACAATGATGAATTAACACAGAAATTGCGTCGCTATGAAATACTATAGGTTCTATGCCTTCTCTTTCTAAATCGAGAAACGTTTCTATGACGACGACAGGATATTCTATTGGGAGGCGACTATCTCTTTTCGGATGAACTATTCCTTCTTTATTGCATCCGTGAATCCCTCACAGTCACGAAATAACACAGAAATTGCGTCGCTATGAAATACTATAAGTTCTATCCCTTCTCTTTCGAAATCGAAGAACGTTTCTATGGCAACTACGGGATCTTCAATTGGGAGGCGAGTATCTCTTTTCGGATGCACTATTCCTTCTTTATTGCATATGTCGATTCCTCACAATGACGAATTAACACAGAAATTGCGTCGCTATGAAATACGATAAGTTCTATGCATTCTATTTCTAAATCGAGGAACGTTTCTATGGCAACGACCGGATCTTATATTGATAGCGAGTATATGTTTTCGGATGCACTATTCCTTCTTTATTGCATCCGTAGATCCTTCACAATAACGAATTAACACAGAAATTGCGTCGCTATGAAATACTGTAGGTTCTATGCATTCTCTTCTTAAATCGAGGAACGTTTCGATGGCAGCGACAAGATCCTATATTGGAGGGCAAGTATTTCTTTTCGGATGCAGTATTCCTTCTTTATTGCATCCGTCGGTCCCTCACAATAACGAATTAACACAGAAATTGCGTCGCTTTGAAATACTATAGGTTCTATGCCTTCTCTTTCTGATTCGAGGAACGTTTCTATGGCAACGAACGGCACTTATATTGTGAGGCGAGTATCTGTTTTCGGATGCACTATTCCTTCTTTATTGCATCCGTCGATCCCTCACAATGACAAATTAACACAAAAATTGCGTCGCTATGAAATACAGTAGGTTCTATGCATTCTCTTCTTTAATCGAGGAACTTTTCGATGGAAGCGACAAGATCGTATATTGGAGGGCGTGTATCTCTTTTCGGATGCACTATTCCTTCTTTATTGCATCCGTCGATCCCTCACAATGACGAATAACACAAAAATTGTGTCGCTATGAAAAACTATAGGTTCTATGCCTTCTCTTTCTGAATCGAGGAACGTTTCTATGGCAACGACCGGATCTTATATTGTGAGACGAGTATCTATTTTCGGATGCACAATTCCTTCTTTATTGCAATCGTCGATCAATCACAATGACGAATTAAAACAGAATTTGCGTCGCTATGAAATACTGTATGTTTTTTGCCTGCTCTCTCTAATCGAATAATATTCCTATGGCAACGGCAGAATCTTATATTGGGAGGCGAGTATCTCCTTTCGGATGAACTATTCCTTCTTTATTGCATCCGTCGATCCCTCACAATGACGAATTAACACAGAAATTGCGTCGCTATGAAATACTGTAGGTTCTACGCATTCTCCTCTTAAATCGAGGAACGTTTCGATGGCAGCGACAAGATCCTATTTTGGAGGGCGAGTATCTCTTTTCGGATGCACTATTCCTTCTTTATTGCATCCGTCGATCCCTCACAATGACGAATTAACACGGAAATTGGGTCGCTATGACATACTATAGGTTCTATGCCTTCTATTTATAAATCGAGGAACGTTTCTATGGCAACGACACGATCTTATAATGGGAGGCGAGTATCTCCTTTCGGATGCACTATTCCTTCTTTATTGCTTCCGTCCATCCCTCACAGTTACGAATTAACAAAGAAATTGCGTCGCTATGAAATACTATAGTTACTATGCCTTCTCTTTCTAAATCGAGTAACGTTTCTATTGCAACGACAGGATGTTCTATTGGGAGGCGAGTATCTCTTTTCGGATGCACTATTCGTCCTTTATTGCATCCGTCGATCCCTCACAATGACGAGTTAACACAGAAATTGCGTCGTTATGAAATACTATAGGTTCTATGCCTTCTCTTTCTAAATCGAGGAATGTTTCTATGGCAACGACAGGATCTTATATTGGGAGACGAGTATCTCTTTTCGGATGCACTATTCCTTCTTTATTGCATCCGTGGTTCCCTCACAATGACGAATTAACACAGATATTGCGTCGCTATGACATACGATACGTTCTATGCCTTCCCTTTCTAAATCGAGGGACGTTTCTATGCCAACAACAGGATCTGATATTGGGAGACGAGTATCCCTTTTCGGATGCACTATTCCTTCCTTATTGCATCCGTCGATCTCTCACAATGACGAATTAACACAGAAATTGCGTCTCTATGAAATACTGTAGGGTCTATGCTTTCGCTTTCTAAATCTATTAACGTTTCTATGGCAACGACAGGATCTTATATTGGGAGGCGGGTATCTCTTTTCGGATGCACTATTCCTTCTTAATTGCATCCGTCGATCCCTCACAATGACGGATTAACACAGAAATTGCGTCGCTATGAATTACTAAAAGTTCTATGCCTTCTCTTTCTAATTCGAAGAACGTTTCCATGGCAACGAAAGGATTTTATATTGGGAGGCGAGTATCTCTTTCCGGATGCACTATTCCTTCTTTATTGCATCCGTCAATCCCTCACAATGACGAATTAACACAGAAATTTCGTCGCTATGAAATACGATAGGTTCTATGCTTCTGTTTCTAAATCGAGGAACGTTTCTATGCCAACGACAGGATCTTATATTGGGAGGCGAGTATCTCTTTTCGGATGCACTATTCCTTCTTTATTGCATCCGTGGTTCCCTCACAATGACGAATTAACACAGAAATTGCGTCGCTATGAAATATTATAGGTTCTATGTCTTCTCTTTCTAAATTGAGAAACGATTCTATGGCAACGACAGGATCTTCTATTGGGAGGCAAGTAACTCTTTTCGGATACATAATCCTTCTTTATTGCATCCGTCGATCCCTCACAATGACGAATTAACACAGAAATTGCGTCGCTATGAAATACGATACGTTCTATGCTTCTGGTTCTAAATCCCGGAACGTTTCTATGGCAACAACAGGATCTTATATTGTGAGGGAGTATCTAATTTCGGATGCACTATTTCTCCATTATTGCATCCGTCGACCCCTCACAAGGACGAATTAACACAGAAATTGCGTCGCTAGGAAATACTGTAGGTTCTACGCCTTCTCTTTCTAAATCGAGGAACGTTTCTATGGCAACGACAGGATCTCATATTGGGAGGCGAGTATCTCTTTTCGGATGCAATATTCCTTCCTTATTGCATCCGTCGATCCCTCACAATGACGAATTAACATAGAAACTGCGTAGCTATGAAATACTGTGAGCTATATGCCTTCTCTTTCTAAATCGGAGAACGTTTCTATGGCAACGAGAGGATCTTGTATTGGGAAGCGAATATCTCTTTTTGGATGCACTATTCCTTCTTTATTGCATCCGTCGATCCCTCACAATGACGAATTAACACAGAAATTGCGTCGCTATGAAATACTATAGGATTTAATCCTTCTCTTTAAAAATCGAGGTACGTTTCTATGGCAACGACAGGATCTTCTATTGGGAGGCGAGTATCTCTTACTGATGCACTATTCCTTCTTTATTGCTTCCGTCGATCCCTCACAATGTCAAATTAACACAGAAATTGAGTCGTTATGAAGTACTATAGGTTCTATGCCTACTCATTCTAAATCGAGGAACGTTTCTATGGCAACGACAGGATCTTATATTGGGAGGCGAGTATCTATTTTCGGATGCACTATTCCTTCTATATTGCATCCGTCGATCCCTAACAATGACAAATTAACACATAAATTGCGTTGATATGAAATACTATAGGTTCTATGCCTTCTCTTTCTAAATCGAGGAACGTTTTTGTGGCAACGACAGGATTTTCTATCGGGAGGTGAGTATCTCTATTCGGATGCACTATTCCTTCCTTACTGCATCAGTCGATCCCTCACAATGACGAATTAACACAGAAATTGCGTCGCTATGAAATACTATAGGATCTATTCCTCCTCTTTCAGAATTGAGGAAGGTTTCTATGGCAACGACATGATCTGATATTGGGAGGCGAGTATCTCTTTTCGGATGCACTATTCCTTCTTTATTGCATCCGTCGATCCCTCACAATGACGAATTAACACAGAAATTGCGTCGCTATGAAATACTGTGAGGTATATGCCTTCTCTTTCTAAATCGGAGAACGTTTCTATGTCAACGACAGGATCTTATATTGGTAAACGAGTATCTCTTTTCAGATGCACTATTTCTTCTTTATTGCATCCGTCGATCCCTCACAATGACGAATTAACACAGAAACTGCGTCGCTATGATATACTATAGGATCTATGCCTTCTCTTTCTAAATCGAGGAACGTTTCTATGGTAACGACAGAATCTTTTATTGGGAGGCGAGTATCTCTTTTCGGATGCACTATTCCTTCTTTATTGCATCCGTCGACCCCGCACAATGACGAATTAACACAGAAATTGCGTCGCTATGAAATACTATAGCTTCTATGCCTTCTCTTTCTATATCGAGGAACGTTTCTATGGCAACGACAGGATCTTCTATTGCGAGGCGAGTAACTCTTTTCGGATGCTCTATTCCTTGTTTATTGCATCCGTCGATCCTTCACAATGACGGATTGACACAGAAATTGCGTCGCTATGAAATTCTATAGGTTCTATTCCTTCTCTTTCTAAATCGAGGAACATGTCTATTGCAACGACAGGATCTTCAATTGGGGGGCGAGAATCTATTTTCGGATGCTTTATTCCTTCTTTATTGCATCCGTCGATCCCTCAAAATGACGAAATAACCCAGAAATTGCGTCGCTATGAAATACTATTGGTTCTATGCCTTCTCTTTCTAAATCGAGGAACGTTTTCATGGAAACGACCGGATCTTATATTGGGAGGCGAGTGCCTCTTTTCGGGTGGACTGTTCCTTCTTTATTGCATCCGTCGATCCCTCACAATGGAGAAATAACACAGAAATTGCGTCGCTATGAAATATTAAAGGTTCTATGCCTTCTCTTTCTAAATCGAGGAATGTTCCTATGGCAACGACAGGATCTTATACTGGGAGGCGAGTATCTCTTTTCGGATGCACTATTCCTTCTTTATTGCATCCGTCGATCCCTCACAATGACGAATTAACACAGAAATTGCGTCGCTATGAAATACGATACGTTCTATGCTTCTGTTTCTAAATCGGGGAACGTTTCTATGGCAACGACAGGATCTTATATTGTGAGGGAGTATCTAATTTCGGATGCACTATTTCTACATTATTGCATCCGTCGATCCCTCACAAGGACGAATTAACACAGAAATTGCGTCGCTAGGAAATACTATACGTTCTATTCCTTCTCTTTCTAAATCGAGGAACGTTTCTATGGCAACGACAGGATCTTCTATTGGGAGGCGAGTATCTCTTTCAGATGCACTATTCCTTCTTTATTGCATTCGTCGATCCCTAACAATGTCGAATTAACACATAAATTGACCCCGCTATGAAATACTATAGGTTCTTTGCCTTCTCATTCTATATCGAGGAACGTCTCTATGGCAACGACAGGATCTTCTATTGGGAGGTGAGTATCTCTTACAGATGCACTATTCCTTCTTTATTGCATCCGTCGATCCCTCACAATGACGAATTAACACAGAAATTTCGTCGATATGAAACACTATAGGTTTTATTGCTTCTCTTTAAAAATCGAAGAACGTTTCTATGGCAACGACAGGATATTCTATTGGGAGGCGAATATCTCTTTCAGATGCACTATTCCTTTTGTATTGCATCTGTCGATCCCTCACAATGTCGAATTAACACATAAATTGAGTCGCTATGAAATACTATAGGTTCTATGCCTTCTCATTCTATATCGAGTAACTTTTCTATGGCAACGACAGGATCTTCTATTGGGAGGCGAGTATCTCTTTTCGGATGTACTATTCCTTCTTTATTGCATCCGTCGATCGCTCACAATGGCGAATTAACACAGAAATTGCGTCGCTATGAAATACTATAGATTCTATGCCTTCTCTTTCCAAATCGAGGAATGTTCCTATGGCAACGACAGGATGTTTTATTGGGAGGCGAGTATCTCGTTTCGGATGCACTATTTCTTCTTTATTGCATCCGTCGATCCCTCACAATGACGATTTAACACCGAAATTGCGTCGCTATGAAATACTATAGGTTTTATGCCTTCTCATTCTAAATCGAGGAACGTATCTATGGCAACGAAAGGATCTCATTTTGGGAGTCGACTATGTCATTTTGGATGCACTATTCCTTCCTTATTGCATCCGTCGATCCCTAACAATGACGAATTAACATAGAAATTGCGTAGCTATGAAATACTGTGAGGTATATGCCTTCTCTTTCTAAATCAGAGAACGTTTCTTTGGCAAAGAGAGGATCTTGTATTGGGAGCGAATATCTCTTTTTGGATGCACTATTCCTTCTTTATTGCATCCGTCGATCCCTCACAATGACGAATTAACACAGAAATTGCGTCGCTATGAAATACTATAGGTTCTATGTCTTCTCATTCTAAATCGAGGAACATTTCTATGGCAACGACAGGATCTTATATTGGGAGGCGGGTATCTCTTTTCGGATGCCATATTCCATCTTTATTGCATCCGTCGATCCCTCACAAAGACGAATTAACACAGAAATTGCGTCGTAATGAAATACTATAGGATTTGATCCTTCTCTTTAAAAATCGAGGTACGATTCTATGGCAACGACAGGATCTTCTATTGGGAGGCGAGTATCTCTTACAGATGCACTATTCCTTCTTTATTGCTTCCGCCGATCCCACACAATGTCGAATTAACACAGAAATTGAGTCGTTATGAAATACTATAGGTTCTATGCCTACTCATTCTAAATCGAGGAACGTTTCTATGGCAACGACAGGATCTCATATTGGGAGGAGAGTATCTCTTTTCGGATGCACTATTCCTTCTTTATTGCATCCGTCGATCCGTAACAATGACAAATTAACACATAAATTGCGTTGATATGCAATATTATAGGTTCTGCACCTTCTCTTTCTAAATCGAGGAACGTTTCCATGGCAACGACTGGATCTCCTATTGGGAGGCGAGTATCTCTTTAGGATGCACTATTCCTTCTTTATTGCATCTGTCGATCAGTCACAATGACGAATTAACACAGAAATTGGGTCGCTATTAAGTACTATAGGTTTTATTGCTTCTCTTTATAAATCGAGGAACGTTTCTATGTTAACGACAGAATCTTTTATTGGGAGGCGGGTATCTCTTTTCGGATGCACTATTCCTTCTTTATTGCATCCGTCGACCCCTCACAATGCGAGTTAACACAGAAATTGCGTCGCTATGAAATACTATAGGTTCTATGCCTTCTGTTTCTAAATCGAGGAACGTTTTTATGGCAACGACAGGATCTTATATACGGAGGCGAGTATCTCTTTTCGGATGCACTATTCCTTCTTTATTGCATCCGTCGATCCCTCACAATGACGAATTAACACAGAAATTGCGTCGCTATGATATACTATAGGATCTATGCCTTCTCTTTCTAAATCGTGGAACGTTTCTATGGTAACGACAGAATCTTTTATTGGGAGGCGGGTATCTCTTTTCGGATGCACTATTCCTTCTTTATTGCATCCGTCGACCCCTCACAATGACGAATTAACACAGAAATTGCGTCGCTATGAAATACTATATGTTCTATTCCTTCTCTTTCTAAATCGAGGAACGTGTCTATTGCAACGACAGGATCTTCTATTGGGAGGCGAGAATCTCTTTTCGGATGCACTATTCCTTCTTTATTGCATCCGTCGATCCCTCAAAATGACGAAATAACCCAGAAATTGCGTCGCTATGAAATACTATAGGTTCTATGCCTTCTCTTTCTAAATCGAGGAATGATCCTACTTCAACGACAGGATCTTATATTGGTGGGCGAGTATCTCTTTTCGGGTCCACTATTCCTTCTTTATTGCATCCGTCGATCCCTCACAATGACGAATTAACAGAGAAATTGTGTCGCTATGAAATACTGTGAGGTATATGCCTTCTCTTTCTAAATCGGAGAACGTTTCTATGGCAACTACAGGATCTTATATTGGTAGGCGAGTATCTCTTTTCGGATGCACTATTCCTTCTTTATTGCATCCGTCGATCCCTCACAATGACGAATTAACAGAGAAATTGTGTCGCTATGAAATACTGTGAGGTATATGCCTTCTCTTTCTAAATCGATGAACGCTTCTATGGCAACGACAGGATCTTATATTGGGAGGCGAGTATCTCTTTTCGGATGCACTATTCCTTCTTTATTGCATCCGTCGATCCCTCACAATGACCAATTAACACAGACATTGCGTCGCTATGAAACACTATAGGTTCTACGCCTTCTCATTCTAAATCGAGGAACGTTTCTATGGCAACGACAGGATCTTATATTGGTAGGGGAGAATCTCTTTTCGGATGCACCATTCCTTCTTTATTGCAACCGTCGATCCCTCACAATGACGAATTAACATAGAAATTGCGTCGCTATGCAATTCTGTAAGTTCTATGCCTTCTCTTTCTAAATCGAGGAACGTTTCCATGGCAACGAGAGGATCATATTGGGAGGCGAGTATATCTTTTCGGATGCACTATTCCTTCTTTATTGTATCCGTCGATCCCTAACAATGACAAATTAACACATAAATTGCGTTGCTATAAAATACTATAGGTTCTACGCCTTCTCTTTCTAAATCGAGGAACGTTTCCATGGCAACGACCGGATTTTATTGAGGGAGGCGAGTATCTCTTTTCGGATGCTCTATTCCTTCTTTATTGCATCCGTCAATCCCTCACAATAACGAATTAACACAGAAATTGCGTCGCTGTGAAATACAATAGGTTCTATGCTTTCTCTTTCAAAATCGAGTGACATTTTTTGTGGCAACGTCAGTATCTTCCATTGGGAGGCGAGTATCTTTTTTCGGATGCAGTATTCCTTCTATATTGCATCCGTAGATTCCTCACAATGACGGTTTAACACAGAAATTGCGTCGCTATGATATAGTATAGGTTCTATGCCTTCTCATTCTAAATCGAGGAACGTATTTTATGGCAACGACAGGATCTTATATTGGGAGGCGAGTATCTCTTTTCGGATGCACTATTCCTTCTTTATTGCATCCATCGATCCCTAACAATGACAAATTAACACATAAATTGCGTCGCTATGAAATACTATAGGTTCTACGTCTTCTCTTACTAAATCGAGGATCGTTTCCATGGCAACGACCGGCTCTTATATTGAGAGGTGAGTATTTCTTTTCGGATGCACTATTTCTTCTTTATTGCGTCCGTCGATCCCTCACAATGTCGAATTAACACAGAAATTGAGTCGCTATCCAATACTAAAAGTTTCTATGCCTTCTCTTTCTAAATCGAGGAACGTTTCTATGGCAACGACAGGATCTTCTATTGGGCGGCGAGTATCTCTTTTCGGATGTACTATTCCTTCTTTATTGCATCCGGCGATCCCTCACAATGACGAATTAACACAGAAATTGCGTCGCTATGAAATACTATAGATTCTATGCCTTCTCTTTCTAAATCGGAGAACGTTTCTATGGCAACGAGAGGATCTTATATTGGGAGGCGAGTATATCTTTTCGGGTGCAGTATTCCTTCTTTATTGTATCCGTCGATCCCTCACAATGACGAATTAACATAGAAATTGCGTCGCTATGAAATACTATAGGTTCTATGCCTTCTCATTCTAAATCGAGTAACGTTTCTATGGCAACGACAGGATCTTATATTGGGAGGCGAGTATCTCTTTTCGGATGCACTATTCCTTCTTTATTGCATCCGTCGATCCCTCACAATGACGAATTAACATAGAAATTGCGTCGCTATGAAATACTACTGGTTCTATGCCTTCTCTTTCTAAATCGAGGAACCTTTCTATGGCAAGGCCTGGATCTTATATTGGGTATCGAATATCTGTTTTCGGATGCACTATTCCTTCTTTATTGAATTCGTCGATCACTCACAATGACGAATTAACACAGAAATTGCGTCGCTATGAAATACTATAGGTTCTATGCCTTCTCTTTCTAAATCGAGGGACGTTTCTATGGCAACGACAGGATCTTATATTGGGAGGCGAGTATCTCTTTTCGGATGCACTATTCCTTCTTTATTGCATCCGTCGATTCCTCACAATGACGAATTAACTCAGAAATTGCGTCGCTATGAAATACTATTGGTTCTATGCCTTCTCTTCCTAAATCGAAAAACGTTTCTATGGCAACGGCAGGATGTTATATTGGGAGGCGAGTATCCCTTTTCGGATGCACTATTCCTTCTTTCTTGCATCCGTCGATCCCTCACAATGACGAATTAACACAGAAATTGCGTCGCTATGAAATACTATAGGTTCTATGCCTTCTCTTTCTAAATTGAGGAACGTTTCTATGGCAACGACAGGATCTTATATTGGGAGGCAGTATCTCTTTTCGGATGCACTATTCCTTCTTTATTGTATCCGTCGATCCCTCACAATGCCGAATGACTACAGAAATTGGGTCGCTATGAAATAGTGTAGGTTTTATTTCTTCTCTTTAAAAATCGAGGAACGTTTCTATGGCAACGACAGGATCTTCTATTGGGAGGCGAGTATCTCTTTTCGGATACACTATTCCTTCTTTATTGCATCCGTCGATCCCTCACAATGACGAATTATCACAGAAATTGCGTCGCTATGAAATACTATAGGTTCTATGCCTTCTCTTTCTAAATAGAGGAACGTTTCTATGGCAACGACAGGATCGTCTATTGGGAGGCGAGTATCTCTTTTCGGATGCACTATTACTTATTTATTGCATTCGTCGATCCCTCACAATGACGAATAAACATAGAAATTGCAACGCTATGAAATACTGTAGGTTCTATGTCTTCTCTTTCTAAATCGTCGAACGTTTCTATGGCAACGAGAGGATCTTATACAGGGAGGCGAGTATCTCTTTTTGATGCACTATTCCTTATTTATAGCATCCGTCGCTCCCTCAAAATAACGAATTACCACAGAAATTTCGTCGCTATGAAATACTATGGGTTCTATGACTTCTCATTCTAAATCGAGGAACGTTTCTATGGCAACGACAGTATCTTATATTGGGAGGCGAGTATCTCTTTTCGGATGCACTATTCCTTCTTTATTGCTTCCGTCGATCCCTCACAATGACGCATTAACACAGAAATTGCGTCGCTATGAAATACTATAAGTTCTACGCCTTTTCTTTCTAAATCGAGTAACGTTTCTATGGCAACGAAAGGATCTTTTAATGGGAGGCGAGTATCCAATTTCGGATGCGCTATTCCTTCTTTATTGCATCCGTCGATCCCTCACAATGACGAATTAACGCAGAAATTGCGTCGCTATGAAATACTATAGGTTCTATGCCTTCTCCTTCTAGATCGAGGAACGTTTCTATGGCAACGACAGGATCTCATATTGGGAGGCGAGTATCTCTTTTCGGATGCACTATTCCTTCTTTATTGCATCCGTCGATCCCTCACAAAGACGAATTAACATAGAAATTGCGTCGCTATGAAATACTGTGGGGTCTATGAATTCTCTTTCTAAGTCGAGGAATGTTCCTATGGCAACGACAGGATCTTATATTGGGAGGCGAGTATCTCTTTTCAAATGCACTATTCCTCCTTTATTGCATCCGTCGATCCCTGACAATGACGAATTAACACAGAAATTGCGTCGCTATGAATTACTATAGGTTCTATGCCTTCTCTTTCTAAATCGAGGAACGTTTCTATGGCAACGACAGGATCTTCTATTGGGAGGCGAGTATCTCTTTTCGGATGCACTATTCCTTCGTTATTGCATTCGTCGATCCCTCACAATGACGTATTAACACAGAAATTGCGTCGCTGTGAAATACAATAGGTTCTATGCCTTCTCTAACCAAATCGAGGAACGTTACTATGGTAACGACAGGATCTTCTATTGGGAGGCGAGTATCTCTTTTGGGATGCACTGTTCCTTCTTTATTGCATCCGTCGATCCCTCACAATGACGAATTAACACAGAAATTGCGTCGCTATGAAATACTATAGGTTCTATGCCTTCTCTTTCTAAATAGAGGAACGTTACTATGGCAACGACAGGATCTTCTATTGGGAGGCGAGTATCTATTTTCGGATGCACTACTACTTATTTATTGCATTCGTCGATCCCTCACAATGACGAATAAACATAGAAATTGCATCGCTATGAAATACTGTAGGTTCTATGTCTTCTCTTTCTAAATCGTCGAACGTTTCTATGACAACGAGAGGATCTTATACTGGGAGGCGAGTATCTCTTTTTGATGCACTATTCCTTATTTATAGCATCCGTCGCTCCCTCAAAATAACGAATTACCACAGAAATTTCGTCGCTATGAAATACTATTGGTTCTAAGACTTCTCATTCTAAATCGAGGAAAGTTTCTATGGCAACGACAGTATCTTATATTGGGAGGCGAGTATCTCTTTTCGGATGCACTATTCCTTATTTATTGCTTCCGTCGATCCCTCACAATGACGCATTAACACAGGAATTGCGTCGCTATGAAATACTATAAGTTCTACGCCTTCTCTTTCTAAATCGAGTAACGTTTCTATGGCAAAGACAGGATCTTCTATTGGGAGGCGAGTATCTCTTTTCGGATGCACTATTCCTTCGTTATTGCATTCGTCGATCCCTCACAATGACGAATTAACACAGAAATTGCGTCGCTGTGAAATACAATAGGTTCTATGCCTTCTCTAACTAAATCGAGGAACGTTTCCATGGCAACGACCAGATCTTCAATTGGGAGGCGAGTATCTCTTTTCGGATGCACTATTCCTTCTTTATTGCACCCGTCGATCCCTCACAATGACGAATTAACACAGAAATTGTGTCGCTATGAAATACTATAGGTTCTATGCCTTCTCTTTCTAAATCGAGGAACGTTTCTATGGCAACGATAGATTCTTCTATTGGGAGGAGAGTATCTCTTTTCGGATGCACTATTCCTTCTTTATTGCATCCGTCGATCCCTCACAATGACGAATTAACGCAGAAATTGCGTCGCTATGAAATACTATAGGTTCTATGCCTTCTCTTTCTAGATCGAGGAACGTTTCTATGGCAACGACAGGATCTCATATTGGGAGGCGAGTATCTCTTTTCGGATGCACTATTCCTTCTTTATTGCATCCGTCGATCCCTCACAAAGACGAATTAACATAGAAATTGCGTCGCTATGAAATACTGTAGGGTCTATGAATTCTCTTTCTAATTCGAGGAATGTTCCTATGGCAACGACAGGATCTTATATTGGGAGGCGAGTATCTCTTTTCAAATGCACTATTCCTTCTTTATTGCATCCGTCGATCCCTGACAATGACGAATTAACACAGAAATTGCGTCGCTATGAATTACTATAGGTTCTATGCCTTCTCTTTCTAAATCGAGGAACGTTTCTATGGCAACGACAGGATCTTCTATTGGGAGCCGAGTATCTCTTTTCGGATGCACTATTCCTTCGTTATTGCATTCGTCGATCCCTCACAATGACGTATTAACACAGAAATTGCGTCGCTGTGAAATACAATAGGTTCTATGCCTTCTCTAACTAAATCGAGGAACGTTTCTATGGTAACGACAGGATCTTCTATTGGGAGGCGAGTATCTCTTTTGGGATGCACTGTTCCTTCTTTATTGCATCCGTCGATCCCTCACAATGACGAATTAACACAGAAATTGCGTCGCTATGATATAGTATAGGTTCTATGTCTTCTCTTTCTAAATCGAGGAACGTTTCTATGGCAACGACAGAATCTTATATTGGGAGGAGAGTACCTCTTTTCGGATGCACTATTCCTTCTTTATTGCATCCGTCAATCCCTCAGAATGAGGAATTAACACAGAAATCGTCGCTGTGAAATACAATAGGTTCTATGCCTTCTCTAACTAAATCGAGGAACGTTTCTATGGCAACGACAGGATCTTCTATTGGGAGACGAGTATCTCTTTTCGGATGCACTAGTCCTTCGTTATTGCATTCGTCGATCCCTCACAATGACGAATTAACACAGAAATTGCGTCGCTGTGAAATACAATATGTTCTATGCCTTCTCTAACTAAATCGAGGAACGTTTCTATGGTAACGACAGGATCTTCTATTGGGAGGCGAGTATCTCTTTTGGGATGCACTGTTCCTTCTTTATTGCATCCGTCGATCCCTCACAATGACGAATTAACACAGAAATTGCGTCGCTATGATATAGTATAGGTTCTATGCCTTCTCTTTCTAAATCGAGGAACGTTTCTATGGCAACGACAGGATCTTATATTGGGAGGAGAGTACCTCTTTTCGGATGCACTATTCCTTCCTTATTGCATCCGTCGATCCCTCACAATGACGAATTAACACAGAAATTGGTGTCGCTATGAAATACTATAGGTACTATTCGTTCTCTCTTAAAATCAAGGAACGTTTCTATGGCAAGGCCAGCACCTTATATTGGGAGGCGAGTATCTTCTTTTCGGATATTCCATCTTTATTGCATCCGTCGATCCCACACAATGACGAATTAACACAGAAATTGCGTCGCTATGAAATACTATAGGTTCTATGCCTTTTCTTTCTAGATCGAGGGACGTTCCTATGGCAACGTCAGGATGTTCTATTGGGAGGCGAGTATCTCTTTTCGGATGCACTATTCCTTCTTTATTGCATCCGTCGATCCCTCACAATGACGAATTAACACAGAAATTGCGTCGCTATGAAATACTATAGGTTCAATGCCTTCTCTTTCTAGATCATGGAACGTTTTATGGCAACGACAAGATCTTATATTGGGAGGCGAGTATCTCTTTTCGGATGCACTATTCCATCTTAATTGCATCCGTCGATCCTTCACATTGACGAATTAACAGAGAAATTGTGTCGCTATGAAATACTGTGAGGTATATCCCTTCTCTTTCTAAATCGGAGAATGTTCCTATGGCAACGACAGGATCTTATATTGGGAGGCGAGTATCTCTTTTCGGATGCACTATTCCTTCTTTATTGTATCCGACAATCCCTCAGATTGAGGAATTAACACAGAAATTGCGTCGCTGTGAAATACAATAGGTTCTATGCCTTCTCTTTCTATATCGAGGGACGTTCCTATGGCAACGTCAGGATGTTCTATTGGGAGGCGAGTATCTCTTTTCGGATGCACTATTCCTTCGTTATTGCATCCGTCGATCCCTCACAATGACGAATTAACACGGAAATTGCGTCGCTGTGAAATACAATAGGTTCTATGCCTTCTCTAACTAAATCGAGGAACGTTTCTATGGCAACGACAGGATCTTCTATTGGGAGGCGAGTATCTCTTTTCGGATGCACTATTTTTTCTTTATTGCATCCGTCGATCCCTCACAATGACGAATTAACACAGAAATTGCGTCGCTATGATATAGTATAGGTTCTATGTCTTCTCTTTCTAAATCGAGGAACGTTTCTATGGCAACGACAGAATCTTCTATTGGGAGGCGAGTATCTCTTTTCGGATGCACTATTCCTTCTATATTGTATCCGTCGATCCCTCACAATGACGAATTAACACAGAAATTGCGTCGCTATGAAATACTATAGGTTCTATGCCTTCTCTTTGTAAATCGAGGAACGTTTCTATGGCAACGACAGGATCTTCTATTGGGAGGCGAGTATCTCTTTTCGGATGTACTATTCCTTCTTTATTGCATCCGTCGATTCCTCACAATGCGAATTAACACAGAAATTGCGTCGCTAAAAAATACTATAGGTTCTATGCCTTCTCTTTCTAAATCGAGGAACGTTTCTATGGCAACGACAGAATCTTCTATTGGGAGGAGAGTATCTCTTTTCGGATGCACTATTCCTTCTTTATTGCATTCCTCGATCCTTCACAATGTAGAATTAACACAGAAATTGCGTCGCTAAGATATACTATAGGTTCTATGCCTTCTCTTTCTAAATCGAGGAACGTTTCTATGGCAACGACAGAATCTTTTATTGGGAAGAGAGTATCTCTTTTCGGATGCACTATTCCTTCTTTATTGCATTCTTCGATCCCTCACAATGTAGAATTAACACAGATATTGCGTCGCTAAAATATACTATAGGTTCTATGCCTTCTCTTACTAGATCGTGGAACGTTTCTATTGCAACGACAGGATCTTATATTGGGAGACTAGTATCTCTTTTCGGATGCACAATGACTTCTTTATTGCATCCGTCGATCCCTCACAATGACAAATTAACAGATAAATTGTGTCGCTATGAAATACTGGGAGGTATAAGCCTTCTCTTTCTAAATCGGTGAACGTTTCTATGGCAACGACAGGATCTTCTATTGGGAGGCGAGTATCTCTTTTCAGATGCACTATTCCTTCTTAATTGCATCCGTCAATCCCTCAGAATGAGGAATTAACACAGAAATTGTGTCGCTGTGAAATACAATAGGTTCTATGCCTTCTCTTTCTATATCGAGGGACGTTCCTATGGCAACGTCAGGATCTTCTATTGGGAGGCGACTATCTCTTTTCGGATGCACTATTCCTTCGTTATTGCATCCGTCGATCCCTAACAATGACGAATTAACACAGAAATTGCGTCGCTGTGAAATACAATAGGTTGTATGCCTTCTCTTTCTAAATCGACGAACGTTTCTATGGCAACGACAGGATCTTATATTGGGAGGAGTGTATCTCTTTGCGGATGTACTATTCCTTCTTTATTGCATCTGTCGATCCTTCGCAATTACCAATTAACACAGAAATTGCGCCGCTATGAAATACTGTAAGTTCTATGCCTTCTCTTTCTAAATGAAGGAACGTTTCTACGGCAACGACAGGATCTTATATTGGGAGGCGAGTATTTATTTTCGGAAGCGCTATTCCTTCTTTATTGCATCCGTCGATCCCTAACAATGACAAAATAACTCATAAATTGCGCCGCTATGAAATACAATAGGTTCTATGCCTTCTCATTCTAAATCGAGGAATGTTCCGATGGCAACGACAGGATCTTATATTGGGAGGCGAGTATCTCTTTTCCGATGCACTATTCCTTCTTTATTGCATCCGTCGGTCCCTCACAATGACGAATTAACACAGAAATTGCGTCGCTATGAAATACTATAGGTTCTATGCCTTCTCTTTCTAAATTGAGGAACGTTTCTATGGCAACGACATGATCTTATATTGGGAGACAGTTTCTCTTTTCGGATGCACGATTCCTTCTTTCTTGCATCCGTCGATCCCTGACAATGACAAATTAACCGATAAATTGTGTCGCTATGAAATACTGTGAGAACGTTTCTATGGCAACGACAGGATCTTATATTGGGAGGCGAGTATCTCTTTTCGGATGCACTATTCCTTCTTTATTGCATCCGTCGATCCCTCACAATGACGAATTAACATAGAAATTGCGTCGCTATGTAATACAATAGGTTCTATGCCTTCTCATTCTAAATCGAGGAATATTCCTATGGCAACGACAGGATCTTATATTGGGAGGCGAGTATCTCTTTTCCGATGCACTATTCCTTCTTTATTGCATCCGTCGAACTCACACAATGAAAAATTAACACATAAATTGCGTCGCTATGAAATACTATAGGTTCTATGCCTTCTCTTTCTAAATCGACGAACGTTTCTATGGCAACGACAGGATCTTATATTGGGAGGCGTGTATCTCTTTGCGGATGTACTATTCCTTCTCTATTGCATCCGTCGATCCCTCACAATGACGAATTAACACAGAAATTGCGTCGTGTCGAAATACTATAGGTTCAATGCGTTCTCTTTCTCAGTCGAGGTACGTTTCTATGGCAACGACAGGATCTTATATTGGGAGGCGAGTATCTCTTTTCGGATGCACACTTTTCTTTTTTATAGCATCCGTCGATCCCTCACAATGACGAATTAACACATAAATTGCGTCGCTATGAAATACTAAAGGTTCTACGCCTTCTCTTTGTAAATCTTGGAACGTTTCCATGGAAACGACCGGATCTTATATTGGGATGCGAGTATCTCTTTTCGGATGCACTATTCCTTCTTTATTGCATCCGTCGATCCCTCACAATGACGAATTAACACAGAAATTGCGTCGCTATGAAATACTATAGGTTCTATGCCTTCTCTTTCTAAATCGAGGAACGTTTCTCTTGCAACGACAGGAACTTCTATTGGGAGGCGAGTATCTATCTTCGGATGCACTATTCCATCTTTATTGCATCCGTCGATCCCTCACAATGACGAATTATCACATGAATTGCGTCGCTATGAAATACTTAAGGTTCTATGCCTTCTCTTTCTATATCGAGGAACGTTTCCATGAAAACGACTGGATCTCATATCGGGAGGCGAGTATCTCTCTTCGGATGCACTATTCCTTCTTTATTGCACCCGTCGATCCCTCACAATGAAGAATTAACACAGAAATTGCGTCGCTATGAAATACTATAAGTTCTACGCCTTCTCTTTCTAAATCGAGTAACGTTTCTATGGCAACGACAGGATCTTTTAATGGGAGGCGAGTATCCAATTTCGGATGCGCTATTCCTTCTTTATTGCATCCGTCGATCCCTCACAATGACAAATTAACACATACATTGCGTCGCTATGAAATACTATAGGTTCTATGCCTTCTCTTTCTAAATGGAGGAACGTTCCTATGACAACGACCGGATCTTATATTGGGAGGCGAGTATCTCTTTTCCGATGCACTATTCCTTCTTTATTGCATCCGTCGATCCCTCACAATGACGAATTAACTCAGAAATTGTGTCGCTATTAAATACTATAGGTTCTATGCCTTCTCTTTCTAGATCGAGGACGTTTCTATGGTAACGACAGGATCTTATATTGGGAGGTGATTATCTCTTTTCGGATGCACTGTTCCTTCTTTAGTGCATCCGTCGATCCCTCACAATGACGGATAAACATAGAAATTGCGTCGCTATGAAATACTGTAGGTTCTATGCATTCTCTTTCTAAATCGGAGAACGTTTCTATGGCAACGACAGTATCTTGTACTGGGAGGCGAGTATCTCTTATCGGATGCACTATTCCTTCTTTACTGCATCCGTCGATCCCTCACAATGACGAATTAACACAGAAATTGCGTCGCTATGAAATACTATAAGTTCTACGCCTTCTCTTTCTAAATCGAGTAACGTTTCTATGGCAACGACAGGATCTTTTAATGGGAGGCGAGTATCCAATTTCGGATGCGCTATTCCATCTTTATTGCATCCGTCGATCCCTCACAATGACAAATTAACACATACATTGCGTCGCTATGAAATACTATAGGTTCTATGCCTTCTCTTTCTAAATGGAGGAACGTTCCTATGACAACGACCGGATCTTATATTGGGAGGCGAGTATCTCTTTTCCGATGCACTATTCCTTCTCTATTGCATCCGTCGATCCCTCACAATGACGAATTAACACAGAAATTGCGTCGTGTCGAAATACTATAGGTTCTATGCGTTCTCTTTCTCAATCGAGGTACGTTTCTATGGCACGACAAGATCTTATATTGGGAAGCGAGTATCTCTTTTCGGATGCACACTTTTCTTTTTTATAGCATCCGTCGATTCCTCACAATGACGAATTAACATATAAATTGCGTCGCTATGAAATAGTAAAGGTTCTACGCCTTCTCTTTGTAAATCTTGGAACGTTTCCATGGAAACGACCGGATCTTATATTGGGATGCGAGTATCTCTTTTCGGATGCACTATTCCTTCTTTATTGCATCCGTCGATCCCTCACAATGACGAATTAACACAGAAATTGCGTCGCTATGAAATACTATAGGTTCTATGCCTTCTCTTTCTAAATCGAGGAACGTTTCTCTTGCAACGACAGGAACTTCTATTGGGAGGCGAGTATCTATCTTCGGATGCACTATTCCATCTTTATTGCATCCGTCGATCCCTCACAATGACGAATTATCACATAAATTGCGTCGCTATGAAATACTTAAGGTTCTATGCCTTCTCTTTCTATATCGAGGAACGTTTCCATGAAAACGACTGGATCTCATATCGGGAGGCGAGTATCTCTCTTCGGATGCACTATTCCTTCTTTATTGCACCCGTCGATCCCTCACAATGACGAATTAACACAGAAATTGCGTCGCTATGAAATACAATAGGTTCTATGCCTTCTCTTTCTAAATGGAGGAACGTTCCTATGACAACGACCGGATCTTATATTGGGAGGCGAGTATCTCTTTTCCGATGCACTATTCCTTCTTTATTACATCCGTCGATCCCTCACAATGACGAATTAACTCAGAAATTGTGTCGCTATTAAATACTATAGGTTCTATGCCTTCTCTTTCTAGATCGAGGAACGTTTCTATGGTAACGACAGGATCTTATATTGGGAGGTGATTATCTCTTTTCGGATGCACTATTCCTTCTTTATTGCATCCGCCGATCCCTCACAATGAAGGATAAACATAGAAATTGCGTCGCTATGAAATACTGTAGGTTCTATGCATTCTCTTTCTAAATCGGAGAACGTTTCTATGGCAACGACAGTATCTTGTATTGGGAGGCGAGTTTCTCTTATCGGATGCACTATTCCTTCTTTACTGCATCCGTCGATCCCTCACAATGACGAATTAACACAGAAATTGCGTCGCGTTGAAATACACTCCTGGAAATTGAAATAAGAACACCGTGAATTCATTGTCCCAGGAAGGGGAAACTTTACTGACACATTCCTGGGGTCAGATACATCACATGATCACACTGATAGAACCAGAGGCACATAGACACAGGCAACAGAGCATGCACAATGTCGGCACTAGTACAGTGTATATCCACCTTTCGCAGCAATGCAGGCTGCTATTCTCCCATGGAGACGATCGTAGAGATGCTGGATGTAGTCCTGTGGAACGGCTTGCCATGCCATTTCCACCCGGCGCCTCAGTTGCACCAGCGTTCGTGCTGGACGTGCAGACCGCGTGAGACGACGCTTCATCCAGTCCCAAACATTCTCAATGGGGGACAGATCCGGAGATCTTGCTGGCCAGGGTAGTTGACTTACACCTTCTAGAGCACGTTGGTTGGCACGGGATACATGCGGACGTGCATTGTCCTGTTGGAACAGCAAGTTCCCTTGCCGGTCTAGGAATGGTAGAACGATGGGTTCGATGACGGTTTGGATGTACCGTGCACTATTCAGTGTCCCCTCGACGATCACCAGTGGTGTACGGCCAGTGTAGGAGATCGCTCCCCACACCATGATGCCGGGTGTTGGCCCTGTGTGCCTCGGTCGTATGCAGTCCTGATTGTGGCGCTCACCTGCACGGCGCCAAACACGCATACGACCATCATTGGCACCAAGGCAGAAGCGACTCTCATCGCTGAAGACGACACGTCTCCATTCGTCCCTCCATTCACGCCTGTCGCGACACCACTGGAGGCGGGCTGCACGATGTTGGGGCGTGAGCGGAAGACGGCCTAACGGTGTGCGGGACCGTAGCCCAGCTTCATGGAGACGGTTGCGAATGGTCCTCGCCGATACCCCAGGAGCAACAGTGTCCCTAATTTGCTGGGAAGTGGCGGTGCGGTCCCCTACGGCACTGCGTAGGATCCTACGGTCTTGGCGTGCATCCGTGCGTCGCTGCGGTCCGGTCCCAGGTCGACGGGCACGTGCACCTTCCGCCGACCACTGGCGACAACATCGATGTACTGTGGAGACCTCACGCCCCACGTGTTGAGCAATTCGGCGGTACGTCCACCCGGCCTCCCGCATGCCCACTATACGCCCTCGCTCAAAGTCCGTCAACTGCACATACGGTTCACGTCCACGCTGTCGCGGCATGCTACCAGTGTTAAAGACTGCGATGGAGCTCCGTATGCCACGACAAACTGGCTGACACTGACGGCGGCGGTGCACAAATGCTGCGCAGCTAGCGTCATTCGACGGCCAACACCGCGGTTCCTGGTGTGTCCGCTGTGCCGTGTGTGTGATCATTGCTTGTACAGCCCTCTCGCAGTGTCCGGAGCAAGTATGGTGGGTCTGACACACCGGTGTCAATGTGTTTTTTTTCCATTTCCAGGAGTGTAATATTGGTTCTATGCCATCTCTTTCTAAATCAAGGAACGTTTCTATGGCGTCATGATCTTCTATTAGGAGGCGAGTATCTCTTTTCGGATGCCCTATTCCTTCTTTATTGCATCCGTCGATCCCTCACAATGACGAATTAACACAGAAACTGCGTAGCTATGGCATACTATAGCTTCTATGCCTTATCTTTCTAAATCAAGGGACGTTTCTATGGCAACGACAGTATCTTATATTGGGTATCGAATATCTGTTTTCGGATGCACTATTCCTTCTTTATTGAATTCGTCGATCACTCAGAATGACGAATTAACACAGAAATTGCGTCGCTATGAAATACTATAGGTTCTATGCCTTCTCTTTCTAAATCGAGGGACGTTTCTATGGCAACGACAGGATCTTATATTGGGAGGCGAGTATCTCTTTTCGGATGCACTATTCCTTCTTTATTGCATCCGTCGATTCCTCACAATGACGAATTAACTCAGAAATTGCGTCGCTATGAAATACTATTGGTTCTATGCCTCCTCTTCCTAAATCGAAAAACGTTTCTATGGCAACGGCAGGATGTTATATTGGGAGGCGAGTATCCCTTTTCGGATGCACTATCCTTCTTTATTGCATCCGTCGATCCCTCACAATGACGAATTAACACAGAAATTGCGTCGCTATGAAATACTATAGGTTCTATGCCTTCTCTTTCTAAATTGAGGAACGTTTCTATGGCAACGACAGGATCTTATATTGGGAGGCAGTATCTCTTTTCGGATTCACTATTCCTTCTTTATTGTATCCGTCGATCCCTCACAATGCCGAATGACTACAGAAATTGGGTCGCTATGAAATAGTGTAGGTTTTATTTCTTCTCTTTAAAAATCGAGGAACGTTTCTATGGCAACGACAGGATCTTCTATTGGGAGGCGAGTATCTCTTTTCGGATGCACTATTCCTTCTTTATTGCATCCGTCGATCCCTCACAATGACGAATTAACACAGAAATTGCGTCGCTATGAAATACTATAGGTTCTATGCCTTCTCTTTCTAAATAGAGGAACGTTTCTATGGCAACGACAGGATATTCTATTGGGAGGCGAGTATCTCTTTTCGGATGCACTATTACTTATTTATTGGATTCGTCGATCCCTCACAATGACGAATAAACATAGAAATTGCGTCGCTATGAAATACTGTAGGTTCTATGCCTACTCTTTCTAAATCGGAGAACGTTTCAATGGCAACGAGAGGATCTTAAATTGGGAGGCGAGTATCTCTTTTCTGATGCACTATTCCTTCTTTATTGCATCCGTCGATCCCTCACAATGACGAATTACCACAGAAATTGCGACGCTATGAAATACTATAGGTTCTATGCCTTCTCTTTCTAAATCGAGGAACGTTTCTGTGGCAACGACAGTATCTTATATTGGGAGGCGAGTATCTCTTTTCGGATGCACTATTCCTTCTTTATTGCATCCGTCGACCCCTCCCAATGACGAATTAACACAGAAAATGCGTCGCTATGAAATACTATTGGTTCTATGCCTTCTCTTTCTAAATCGAGGAACCTTTCTTTGACAAGGCCTGGATCTTATATTGGGTATCGAATATCTGTTTTCGGATGCACTATTCCTTCTTTATTGAATTCGTCGATCACTCACAATGAGGAATTAACACAGAAATTGCGTCGCTATGAAATACTATAGGTTCTATGCCTTCTCTTTCTAAATCGAGGGACGTTTCTATGGCAACGACAGGATCTTATATTGGGAGGCGAGTATCTCTTTTCGGATGCACTATTCCTTCTTTATTGCATCCGTCGATTCCTCACAATGACGAATTAACTCAGAAATTGCGTCGCTATGAAATACTATTGGTTCTATGCCTTCACTTCCTAAATCGAAAAACGTTTCTATGGCAACGGCAGGATGTTATATTGGGAGGCGAGTATCCCTTTTCGGATGCACTATTCCTTCTTTATTGCATCCGTCGATCCCTCACAATGACGAATTAACACAGAAATTGCGTCGCTATGAAATACTATAGGTTCTATGCCTTCTCTTTCTAAATTGAGGAACGTTTCTATGGCAACGACAGGATCTTATATTGGGAGGCAGTATCACTTTTCGGATGCACTATTCCTTCTTTATTGTATCCGTCGATCCCTCACAATGCCGAATGACTACAGAAATTGGGTCGCTATGAAATAGTGTAGGTTTTATTTCTTCTCTTTAAAAATCGAGGAACGTTTCTATGGCAACGACAGGATCTTCTATTGGGAGGCAAGTATCTCTTTTCAAATGCACTATTCCTCCTTTATTGCATCCGTCGATCCCTGACAATGACGAATTAACACAGAAATTGCGTCGCTATGAATTACTATAGATTCTATGCCTTCTCTTTCTAAATCGAGGAACGTTTCTATGGCAACGACAGGATCTTCTATTGGGAGGCGAGTATCTCTTTTCGGATGCACTATTCCTTCGTTATTGCATTCGTCGATCCCTCACAATGACGTATTAACACAGAAATTGCGTCGCTGTGAAATACAATAGGTTCTATGCCTTCTCTAACTAAATCGAGGAACGTTTCTATGGTAACGACAGGATCTTCTATTGGGAGGCGAGTATCTCTTTTGGGATGCACTGTTCCTTCTTTATTGCATCCGTCGATCCCTCACAATGACGAATTAACACAGAAATTGCGTCGCTATGAAATACTGTAGGTTCTATGCCTTCTCTTTCTAAATAGAGGAACGTTTCTATGGCAACGACAGGATCTTCTATTGGGAGGCGAGTATCTCTTTTCGGATGCACTATTACTTATTTATTGCATTCGTCGATCCCTCACAATGACGAATAAACATAGAAATTGCATCGCTATGAAATACTGTAGGTTCTATGTCTTCTCTTTCTAAATCGACGAACGTTTCTATGACAACGAGAGGATCTTATACTGGGAGGCGAGTATCTCTTTTTGATGCACTATTCCTTATTTATAGCATCCGTCGCTCCCTCAAAATAACGAATTACCACAGAAATTTCGTCGCTATGAAATACTATAGGTTCTAAGACTGCTCATTCTAAATCGAGGAACGTTTCTATGGCAACGACAGTATCTTATATTGGGAGGCGAGTATCTCTTTTCGGATGCACTATTCCTTCTTAATTGCTTCCGTCGATCCCTCACAATGACGCATTAACACAGAAATTGCGTCGCTATGAAATACTATAAGTTCTACGCCTTCTCTTTCTAAATAGAGTAACGTTTCTATGGCAACGACAGGATCTTTTAATGGGAGGCGAGTATCCAATTTCGGATGCGCTATTCCTTCTTTATTGCATCCGTCGATCCCTCACAATGACAAATTAACACATACATTGCGTCGCTATGAAATACTATAGGGTCTATGCCTTCTCTTTCTAAATCGAGGAACGTTTCCATGGCAACGACCAGATCTTCAATTGGGAGGCGAGTATCTCTTTTCGGATGCACTATTCCTTCTTTATTGCACCCGTCGATCCCTCACAATGACGAATTAACACAGAAATTGTGTCGCTATGAAATACTATAGGTTCTATGCCTTCTCTTTCTAAATCGAGGAACGTCTCCATGGCAACGACCGGATCTTATATTGGGAGGCGAGTATCTCTTTTCGGATGCACTATTCCTTCGTTATTGCATCCGTCGATCCCTCACAATGACGAATTACCACAGAAATTGCGTCGCTATGAAATACTATAGGTTCTATGCCTTCTCTTTCTAAATCGAGGAACGTTTCTGTGGCAACGACAGTATCTTATATTGGGAGGCGAGTATCTCTTTTCGGATGCACTATTCCTTCTTTATTGCATCCGTCGACCCCTCCCAATGACGAATTAACACAGAAAATGCGTCGCTATGAAATACTATTGGTTCTATGCCTTCTCTTTCTAAATCGAAGAACCTTTCTATGGCAAGGCCTGCATCTTATATTGGGTAACGAATATCTGTTTTCGGATGCACTATTCCTTCTTTATTGAATTCGTCGATCACTCACAATGAGGAATTAACACAGAAATTGCGTCGCTATGAAATACTATAGGTTCTATGCCTTCTCTTTCTAAATCGAGGGACGTTTCTATGGCAACGACAGGATCTTATATTGGGAGGCGAGTATCTCTTTTCGGATGCACTATTCCTTCTTTATTGCATTCCTCGATCCCTCACAATGTAGAATTAACACAGAAATTGCGTCGCTATGAAATACTATAGGTTCTATGCCTTCTCTTTCTAAATTGAGGAACGTTTCTATGGCAACGACAGGATCTTATATTGGGAGGCAGTATCTCTTTTCGGATGCACTATTCCTTCTTTATTGTATCCGTCGATCCCTCACAATGACGAATTAAAACAGAAATTGCGTCGCTATGAAATACTATAGTTTCTATGCCTTCTCTTTCTAAATTGAGGAACGTTTCTATGGCAACGACAGGATCTTATATTGGGAGGCAGTATCTCTTTTCGGATGCACTATTCCTTCTTTATTGTATCCGTCGATCCCTCACAATGCCGAATGACTACAGAAATTGGGTCGCTATGAAATAGTGTAGGTTTTATTTCTTCTCTTTAAAAATCGAGGAACGTTTCTATGGCAACGACAGGATTTTTTATTGGGAGGCGAGTATCTCTTTTCAAATGCACTATTCCTCCTTTATTGCATCCGTCGATCCCTGACAATGACGAATTAACACAGAAATTGCGTCGCTATGAATTACTATAGGTTCTATGCCTTCTCTTTCTAAATCGAGGAACGTTTCTATGGCAACGACAGGATCTTCTATTGGGAGGCGAGTATCTCTTTTCGGATGCACTATTCCTTCGTTATTGCATTCGTCGATCCCTCACAATGACGTATTAACACAGAAATTGCTTCGCTGTGAAATACAATGGGTTCTATGCCTTCTCTAACTAAATCGAGGAACGTTTCTATGGTAACGACAGGATCTTCTATTGGGAGGCGAGTATCTCTTTTGGGATGCACTGGTCCTTCTTTATTGCATCCGTCGATCCCTCACATTGACGAATTAACACAGAAATTGCGTCGCTATGAAATACTATAGGTTCTATGCCTTCTCTTTCTAAATAGAGGAACGTTTCTATGGCAACGACAGGATCTTCTATTGTGAGGCGAGTATCTCTTTTCGGAGCACTATTACTTATTTATTGCATTCGTCGATCCCTCACAATGACGAATAAACCTAGAAATTGCATCGCTATGAAATACTGTAGGTTCTATGTCTTCTCTTTCTAAATCGACGAACGTTTCTATGACAACGAGAGGATCTTATACTGGGAGGCGAGTATCTCTTTTTGATGCACTATTCCTTATTTATAGCATCCGTCGCTCCCT
This sequence comes from Schistocerca cancellata, assembly GCF_023864275.1. Classification (NCBI taxonomy): domain Eukaryota; kingdom Metazoa; phylum Arthropoda; class Insecta; order Orthoptera; family Acrididae; genus Schistocerca; species Schistocerca cancellata. The sequence goes on along the minus strand of NC_064634.1, from coordinate 521,679,202 downwards.
CAAAATAACGAATTACCACAGAAATTTCGTCGCTATGAAATACTATAGGTTCTAAGACTTCTCATTCTAAATCGAGGAACGTTTCTATGGCAACGACAGTATCTTATATTGGGAGGCGAGTATCTCTTTTCGGATGCACTATTCCTTCTTTATTGCTTCCGTCGATCCCTCACAATGACGCATTAACACAGAAATTGCGTCGCTATGAAATACTATAAGTTCTACGCCTTCTCTTTCTAAATAGAGTAACGTTTCTATGGCAACGACAGTATCTTTTAATGGGAGCCGAGTATCCAATTTCGGATGCGCTATTCCTTCTTTATTGCATCCGTCGATCCCTCACAATGACAAATTAACACATACATTGCGTCGCTATGAAATACTATAGGGTCTATGCCTTCTCTTTCTAAATCGAGGAACGTTTCCACGGCAACGACCAGATCTTCAATTGGGAGGCGAGTATCTCTTTTCGGATGCACTATTCCTTCTTTATTGCACCCGTCGATCCCTCACAATGACGAATTAACACAGAAATTGTGTCGCTATGAAATACTATAGGTTCTATGCCTTCTCTTTCTAAATCGAGGAACGTTTCTATGGCAACGACAGATTCTTCTATTGGGAGGAGAGTATCTCTTTTAGGATGCACTATTCCTTCTTTATTGCATCCGTCGATCCCTCACAATGACGAATTAACGCAGAAATTGCGTGGCTATGAAATACTATAGGTACTATGCCTTCTCTTTCTAGATTGAGGAACGTTTCTATGGCAACGACAGGATCTTCTATTGGGAGGCGAGTATCTCTTTTCGGATGCACTATTCCTTCTTTATTGCATCCGTCGATCCCTCACATTGACGAATTAACACAGAAATTGCGTCGCTATGAAACACTATAGGTTCTATGCCTTCTCTTTCTAAATAGAGGAAAGTTTCTATGGCAACGACAGGATCTTCTATTGGGAGGCGAGTATCTCTTTTCGGATGCACTATTCCTTCTTTATTGCATCCGTCGACCCCTCCCAATGACGAATTAACACAGAAAATGCGTCGCTATGAAATACTATTGGTTCTATGCCTTCTCTTTCTAAATCGAGGAACCTTTCTATGGCAAGGCCTGGATCTTATATTGGGTATCGAATATCTGTTTTCGGATGCACTATTCCTTCTTTATTGAATTCGTCGATCACTCACAATGAGGAATTAACACAGAAATTGCGTCGCTATGAAATACTATTGGTTCTATGCCTTCTCTTCCTAAATCGAAAAACGTTTCTATGGCAACGGCAGGATGTTATATTGAGAGGCGAGTATCCCGTTTCGGATGCACTATTCCTTCTTTATTGCATCCGTCGACCCCTCACAATGACGAATTAACACAGAAATTGCGTCGCTATGAAATACTATAGGTTCTATGCCTTCTCTTTCTAAATTGAGGAACGTTTCTATGGCAACGACAGGATCTTATATTGGGAGGCAGTATCTCTTTTCGGATGCACTATTCCTTCTTTATTGTATCCGTCGATCCCTCACAATGCCGAATGACTACAGAAATTGGTCGCTATGAAATAGTGTAGGTTTTATTTCTTCTCTTTAAAAATCGAGGAACGTTTCTATGGCAACGACAGGATCTTCTATTGGGATGCGAGTATCTCTTTTCAAATGCACTATTCCTCCTTTATTGCATCCGTCGATCCCTGACAATGACGCATTAACACAGAAATTGCGTCGCTATGAATTACTATAGGTTCTATGCCTTCTCTTTCTAAATCGAGGAACGTTTCTATGGCAACGACAGGATCTTCTATTGGGAGGCGAGTATCTCTTTTCGGATGCACTATTCCTTCGTTATTGCATTCGTCGATCCCTCACAATGACGTATTAACACAGAAATTGCTTCGCTGTGAAATACAATAGGTTCTATGCCTTCTCTAACTAAATCGAGGAACGTTTCTAAGGTAACGACAGGATCTTCTATTGGGAGGCGAGTATCTCTTTTGGGATGCACTGGTCCTTCTTTATTGCATCCGTCGATCCCTCACAATGACGAATTAACACAGAAATTGCGTCGCTATGAAATACTATAGGTTCTATGCCTTCTCTTTCTAAATAGAGGAACGTTTCTATGGCAACGACAGGATCTTCTATTGTGAGGCGAGTATCTCTTTTCGGAGCACTATTACTTATTTATTGCATTCGTCGATCCCTCACAATGACGAATAAACCTAGAAATTGCATCGCTATGAAATACTGTAGGTTCTATGTCTTCTCTTTCTAAATCGTCGAACGTTTCTATGACAACGAGAGGATCTTATACTGGGAGGCGAGTATCTCTTTTTGATGCACTATTCCTTATTTATAGCATCCGTCGCTCCCTCAAAATAACGAATTACCACAGAAATTTCGTCGCTATGAAATACTTAGGTTCTAAGACTTCTCATTCTAAATCGAGGAACGTTTCTATGGCAACGACAGTATCTTATATTGGGAGGCGAGTATCTCTTTTCGGATGCACTATTCCTTCTTTATTGCTTCCGTCGGTCCCTCACAATGACGCATTAACACAGAAATTGCGTCGCTATGAAATACTATAAGTTCTACGCCTTCTCTTTCTAAATAGAGTAACGTTTCTATGGCAACGACAGGATCTTTTAATGGGAGCCGAGTATCCAATTTCGGATGCGCTATTCCTTCTTTATTGCATCCGTCGATCCTTCACAATGACAAATTAACACATACATTGCGTCGCTATGAAATACTATAGGGTCTATGCCTTCTCTTTCTAAATCGAGGAACGTTTCCACGGCAACGACCAGATCTTCAATTGGGAGGCGAGTATCTCTTTTCGGATGCACTATTCCTTCTTTATTGCACCCGTCGATCCCTCACAATGACGAATTAACACAGAAATTGTGTCGCTATGAAATACTATAGGTTCTATGCCTTCTCTTTCTAAATCGAGGAACGTTTCTATGGCAACGACAGATTCTTCTATTGGGAGGAGAGTATCTCTTTTAGGATGCACTATTCCTTCTTTATTGCATCCGTCGATCCCTCACAATGACGAATTAACGCAGAAATTGCGTCGCTATGAAATACTATAGGTTCTATGCCTTCTCTTTCTAAATTGAGGAACGTTTCTATGGCAACGACAGGATCTTATATTGGGTATCGAATATCTGTTTTCGGATGCACTATTCCTTCTTTATTGAATTCGTCGATCACTCACAATGAGGAATTAACACAGAAATTGCGTCGCTATGAAATACTATAGGTTCTATGCCTTCTCTTTCTAAATCGAGGGACGTTTCTATGGCAACGACAGGATCTTATATTGGGAGGCGAGTATCTCTTTTCGGATGCACTATTCCTTCTTTATTGCATCCGTCGATTCCTCACAATGACGAATTAACTCAGAAATTGCGTCGCTATGAAATACTATTGGTTCTATGCCTTCACTTCCTAAATCGAAAAACGTTTCTATGGCAACGGCAGGATGTTATATTGGGAGGCGAGTATCCCTTTTCGGATGCACTATTCCTTCTTTATTGCATCCGTCGATCCCTCACAATGACGAATTAACACAGAAATTGCGTCGCTATGAAATACTATAGGTTCTATGCCTTCTCTTTCTAAATTGAGGAACGTTTCTATGGCAACGACAGGATCTTATATTGGGAGGCAGTATCACTTTTCGGATGCACTATTCCTTCTTTATTGTATCCGTCGATCCCTCACAATGCCGAATGACTACAGAAATTGGGTCGCTATGAAATAGTGTAGGTTTTATTTCTTCTCTTTAAAAATCGAGGAACGTTTCTATGGCAACGACAGGATCTTCTATTGGGAGGCAAGTATCTCTTTTCAAATGCACTATTCCTCCTTTATTGCATCCGTCGATCCCTGACAATGACGAATTAACACAGAAATTGCGTCGCTATGAATTACTATAGATTCTATGCCTTCTCTTTCTAAATCGAGGAACGTTTCTATGGCAACGACAGGATCTTCTATTGGGAGGCGAGTATCTCTTTTCGGATGCACTATTCCTTCGTTATTGCATTCGTCGATCCCTCACAATGACGTATTAACACAGAAATTGCGTCGCTGTGAAATACAATAGGTTCTATGCCTTCTCTAACTAAATCGAGGAACGTTTCTATGGTAACGACAGGATCTTCTATTGGGAGGCGAGTATCTCTTTTGGGATGCACTGTTCCTTCTTTATTGCATCCGTCGATCCCTCACAATGACGAATTAACACAGAAATTGCGTCGCTATGAAATACTGTAGGTTCTATGCCTTCTCTTTCTAAATAGAGGAACGTTTCTATGGCAACGACAGGATCTTCTATTGGGAGGCGAGTATCTCTTTTCGGATGCACTATTACTTATTTATTGCATTCGTCGATCCCTCACAATGACGAATAAACATAGAAATTGCATCGCTATGAAATACTGTAGGTTCTATGTCTTCTCTTTCTAAATCGACGAACGTTTCTATGACAACGAGAGGATCTTATACTGGGAGGCGAGTATCTCTTTTTGATGCACTATTCCTTATTTATAGCATCCGTCGCTCCCTCAAAATAACGAATTACCACAGAAATTTCGTCGCTATGAAATACTATAGGTTCTAAGACTGCTCATTCTAAATCGAGGAACGTTTCTATGGCAACGACAGTATCTTATATTGGGAGGCGAGTATCTCTTTTCGGATGCACTATTCCTTCTTAATTGCTTCCGTCGATCCCTCACAATGACGCATTAACACAGAAATTGCGTCGCTATGAAATACTATAAGTTCTACGCCTTCTCTTTCTAAATAGAGTAACGTTTCTATGGCAACGACAGGATCTTTTAATGGGAGGCGAGTATCCAATTTCGGATGCGCTATTCCTTCTTTATTGCATCCGTCGATCCCTCACAATGACAAATTAACACATACATTGCGTCGCTATGAAATACTATAGGGTCTATGCCTTCTCTTTCTAAATCGAGGAACGTTTCCATGGCAACGACCAGATCTTCAATTGGGAGGCGAGTATCTCTTTTCGGATGCACTATTCCTTCTTTATTGCACCCGTCGATCCCTCACAATGACGAATTAACACAGAAATTGTGTCGCTATGAAATACTATAGGTTCTATGCCTTCTCTTTCTAAATCGAGGAACGTCTCCATGGCAACGACCGGATCTTATATTGGGAGGCGAGTATCTCTTTTCGGATGCACTATTCCTTCGTTATTGCATCCGTCGATCCCTCACAATGACGAATTACCACAGAAATTGCGTCGCTATGAAATACTATAGGTTCTATGCCTTCTCTTTCTAAATCGAGGAACGTTTCTGTGGCAACGACAGTATCTTATATTGGGAGGCGAGTATCTCTTTTCGGATGCACTATTCCTTCTTTATTGCATCCGTCGACCCCTCCCAATGACGAATTAACACAGAAAATGCGTCGCTATGAAATACTATTGGTTCTATGCCTTCTCTTTCTAAATCGAAGAACCTTTCTATGGCAAGGCCTGCATCTTATATTGGGTAACGAATATCTGTTTTCGGATGCACTATTCCTTCTTTATTGAATTCGTCGATCACTCACAATGAGGAATTAACACAGAAATTGCGTCGCTATGAAATACTATAGGTTCTATGCCTTCTCTTTCTAAATCGAGGGACGTTTCTATGGCAACGACAGGATCTTATATTGGGAGGCGAGTATCTCTTTTCGGATGCACTATTCCTTCTTTATTGCATTCCTCGATCCCTCACAATGTAGAATTAACACAGAAATTGCGTCGCTATGAAATACTATAGGTTCTATGCCTTCTCTTTCTAAATTGAGGAACGTTTCTATGGCAACGACAGGATCTTATATTGGGAGGCAGTATCTCTTTTCGGATGCACTATTCCTTCTTTATTGTATCCGTCGATCCCTCACAATGACGAATTAAAACAGAAATTGCGTCGCTATGAAATACTATAGTTTCTATGCCTTCTCTTTCTAAATTGAGGAACGTTTCTATGGCAACGACAGGATCTTATATTGGGAGGCAGTATCTCTTTTCGGATGCACTATTCCTTCTTTATTGTATCCGTCGATCCCTCACAATGCCGAATGACTACAGAAATTGGGTCGCTATGAAATAGTGTAGGTTTTATTTCTTCTCTTTAAAAATCGAGGAACGTTTCTATGGCAACGACAGGATTTTTTATTGGGAGGCGAGTATCTCTTTTCAAATGCACTATTCCTCCTTTATTGCATCCGTCGATCCCTGACAATGACGAATTAACACAGAAATTGCGTCGCTATGAATTACTATAGGTTCTATGCCTTCTCTTTCTAAATCGAGGAACGTTTCTATGGCAACGACAGGATCTTCTATTGGGAGGCGAGTATCTCTTTTCGGATGCACTATTCCTTCGTTATTGCATTCGTCGATCCCTCACAATGACGTATTAACACAGAAATTGCTTCGCTGTGAAATACAATGGGTTCTATGCCTTCTCTAACTAAATCGAGGAACGTTTCTATGGTAACGACAGGATCTTCTATTGGGAGGCGAGTATCTCTTTTGGGATGCACTGGTCCTTCTTTATTGCATCCGTCGATCCCTCACATTGACGAATTAACACAGAAATTGCGTCGCTATGAAATACTATAGGTTCTATGCCTTCTCTTTCTAAATAGAGGAACGTTTCTATGGCAACGACAGGATCTTCTATTGTGAGGCGAGTATCTCTTTTCGGAGCACTATTACTTATTTATTGCATTCGTCGATCCCTCACAATGACGAATAAACCTAGAAATTGCATCGCTATGAAATACTGTAGGTTCTATGTCTTCTCTTTCTAAATCGACGAACGTTTCTATGACAACGAGAGGATCTTATACTGGGAGGCGAGTATCTCTTTTTGATGCACTATTCCTTATTTATAGCATCCGTCGCTCCCTCAAAATAACGAATTACCACAGAAATTTCGTCGCTATGAAATACTATAGGTTCTAAGACTTCTCATTCTAAATCGAGGAACGTTTCTATGGCAACGACAGTATCTTATATTGGGAGGCGAGTATCTCTTTTCGGATGCACTATTCCTTCTTTATTGCTTCCGTCAATCCCTCACAATGACGCATTAACACAGAAATTGCGTCGCTATGAAATACTATAAGTTCTACGCCTTCTCTTTCTAAATAGAGTAACGTTTCTATGGCAACGACAGTATCTTTTAATGGGAGCCGAGTATCCAATTTCGGATGCGCTATTCCTTCTTTATTGCATCCGTCGATCCCTCACAATGACAAATTAACACATACATTGCGTCGCTATGAAATACTATAGGGTCTATGCCTTCTCTTTCTAAATCGAGGAACGTTTCCACGGCAACGACCAGATCTTCAATTGGGAGGCGAGTATCTCTTTTCGGATGCACTATTCCTTCTTTATTGCACCCGTCGATCCCTCACAATGACGAATTAACACAGAAATTGTGTCGCTATGAAATACTATAGGTTCTATGCCTTCTCTTTCTAAATCGAGGAACGTTTCTATGGCAACGACAGATTCTTCTATTGGGAGGAGAGTATCTCTTTTAGGATGCACTATTCCTTCTTTATTGCATCCGTCGATCCCTCACAATGACGAATTAACGCAGAAATTGCGTGGCTATGAAATACTATAGGTACTATGCCTTCTCTTTCTAGATTGAGGGACGTTTCTATGGCAACGACAGGATCTTCTATTGGGAGGCGAGTATCTCTTTTCGGATGCACTATTCCTTCTTTATTGCATCCGTCGATCCCTCACATTGACGAATTAACACAGAAATTGCGTCGCTATGAAACACTATAGGTTCTATGCCTTCTCTTTCTAAATAGAGGAAAGTTTCTATGGCAACGACAGGATCTTCTATTGGGAGGCGAGTATCTCTTTTCGGATGCACTATTCCTTCTTTATTGCATCCGTCGACCCCTCCCAATGACGAATTAACACAGAAAATGCGTCGCTATGAAATACTATTGGTTCTATGCCTTCTCTTTCTAAATCGAGGAACCTTTCTATGGCAAGGCCTGGATCTTATATTGGGTATCGAATATCTGTTTTCGGATGCACTATTCCTTCTTTATTGAATTCGTCGATCACTCACAATGAGGAATTAACACAGAAATTGCGTCGCTATGAAATACTATTGGTTCTATGCCTTCTCTTCCTAAATCGAAAAACGTTTCTATGGCAACGGCAGGATGTTATATTGAGAGGCGAGTATCCCGTTTCGGATGCACTATTCCTTCTTTATTGCATCCGTCGACCCCTCACAATGACGAATTAACACAGAAATTGCGTCGCTATGAAATACTATAGGTTCTATGCCTTCTCTTTCTAAATTGAGGAACGTTTCTATGGCAACGACAGGATCTTATATTGGGAGGCAGTATCTCTTTTCGGATGCACTATTCCTTCTTTATTGTATCCGTCGATCCCTCACAATGCCGAATGACTACAGAAATTGGTCGCTATGAAATAGTGTAGGTTTTATTTCTTCTCTTTAAAAATCGAGGAACGTTTCTATGGCAACGACAGGATCTTCTATTGGGATGCGAGTATCTCTTTTCAAATGCACTATTCCTCCTTTATTGCATCCGTCGATCCCTGACAATGACGCATTAACACAGAAATTGCGTCGCTATGAATTACTATAGGTTCTATGCCTTCTCTTTCTAAATCGAGGAACGTTTCTATGGCAACGACAGGATCTTCTATTGGGAGGCGAGTATCTCTTTTCGGATGCACTATTCCTTCGTTATTGCATTCGTCGATCCCTCACAATGACGTATTAACACAGAAATTGCTTCGCTGTGAAATACAATAGGTTCTATGCCTTCTCTAACTAAATCGAGGAACGTTTCTAAGGTAACGACAGGATCTTCTATTGGGAGGCGAGTATCTCTTTTGGGATGCACTGGTCCTTCTTTATTGCATCCGTCGATCCCTCACAATGACGAATTAACACAGAAATTGCGTCGCTATGAAATACTATAGGTTCTATGCCTTCTCTTTCTAAATAGAGGAACGTTTCTATGGCAACGACAGGATCTTCTATTGTGAGGCGAGTATCTCTTTTCGGAGCACTATTACTTATTTATTGCATTCGTCGATCCCTCACAATGACGAATAAACCTAGAAATTGCATCGCTATGAAATACTGTAGGTTCTATGTCTTCTCTTTCTAAATCGTCGAACGTTTCTATGACAACGAGAGGATCTTATACTGGGAGGCGAGTATCTCTTTTTGATGCACTATTCCTTATTTATAGCATCCGTCGCTCCCTCAAAATAACGAATTACCACAGAAATTTCGTCGCTATGAAATACTTAGGTTCTAAGACTTCTCATTCTAAATCGAGGAACGTTTCTATGGCAACGACAGTATCTTATATTGGGAGGCGAGTATCTCTTTTCGGATGCACTATTCCTTCTTTATTGCTTCCGTCGGTCCCTCACAATGACGCATTAACACAGAAATTGCGTCGCTATGAAATACTATAAGTTCTACGCCTTCTCTTTCTAAATAGAGTAACGTTTCTATGGCAACGACAGGATCTTTTAATGGGAGCCGAGTATCCAATTTCGGATGCGCTATTCCTTCTTTATTGCATCCGTCGATCCTTCACAATGACAAATTAACACATACATTGCGTCGCTATGAAATACTATAGGGTCTATGCCTTCTCTTTCTAAATCGAGGAACGTTTCCACGGCAACGACCAGATCTTCAATTGGGAGGCGAGTATCTCTTTTCGGATGCACTATTCCTTCTTTATTGCACCCGTCGATCCCTCACAATGACGAATTAACACAGAAATTGTGTCGCTATGAAATACTATAGGTTCTATGCCTTCTCTTTCTAAATCGAGGAACGTTTCTATGGCAACGACAGATTCTTCTATTGGGAGGAGAGTATCTCTTTTAGGATGCACTATTCCTTCTTTATTGCATCCGTCGATCCCTCACAATGACGAATTAACGCAGAAATTGCGTCGCTATGAAATACTATAGGTACTATGCCTTCTCTTTCTAGATTGAGGAACGTTTCTATGGCAACGACAGGATCTTCTATTGGGAGGCGAGTATCTCTTTTCGGATGCACTATTCCTTCTTTATTGCATCCGTCGATCCCTCACATTGACGAATTAACACAGAAATTGCGTCGCTATGAAACACTATAGGTTCTATGCCTTCTCTTTCTAAATAGAGGAACGTTTCTATGGCAACGACAGGATCTTCTATTGGGAGGCGAGTATCTCTTTTCGGATGCACTATTCCTTCTTTATTGCATCCGTCGACCCCTCCCAATGACGAATTAACACAGAAAATGCGTCGCTATGAAATACTATTGGTTCTATGCCTTCTCTTTCTAAATCGAGGAACCTTTCTATGGCAAGGCCTGGATCTTATATTGGGTATCGAATATCTGTTTTGATGCACTATTCCTTCTTTATTGAATTCGTCGATCACTCACAATGAGGAATTAACACAGAAATTGCGTCGCTATGAAATACTATTGGTTCTATGCCTTCTCTTCCTAAATCGAAAAACGTTTCTATGGCAACGGCAGGATGTTATATTGAGAGGCGAGTATCCCGTTTCGGATGCACTATTCCTTCTTTATTGCATCCGTCGATCCCTCACAATGACGAATTAACACAGAAATTGCGTCGCTATGAAATACTATAGGTTCTATGCCTTCTCTTTCTAAATTGAGGAACGTTTCTATGGCAACGACAGGATCTTATATTGGGAGGCAGTTTCTCTTTTCGGATGCACTATTCCTTCTTTATTGTATCCGTCGATCCCTCACAATGCCGAATGACTACAGAAATTGGGTCGCTATGAAATAGTGTAGGTTTTATTTCTTCTCTTTAAAAATCGAGGAACGTTTCTATGGCAACGACAGGATCTTCTATTGGGATGCGAGTACTCTTTTCAAATGCACTATTCCTCCTTTATTGCATCCGTCGATCCCTGACAATGACGAATTAACACAGAAATTGCGTCGCTATGAATTACTATAGGTTCTATGCCTTCTCTTTCTAAATCGAGGAACGTTTCTATGGCAACGACAGGATCTTCTATTGGGAGGCGAGTATCTCTTTTCGGATGCACTATTCCTTCGTTATTGCATTCGTCGATCCCTCACAATGGCGTATTAACACAGAAATTGCGTCGCTGTGAAATACAATAGGTTCTATACCTTCTCTAACTAAATCGAGGAACGTTTCTATGGTAACGACAGGATCTTCTATTGGGAGGCGAGTATCTCTTTTGGGATGCACTGTTCCTTCTTTATTGCATCCGTCAATCCCTCACAATGACGAATTAACACAGAAATTGCGTCGCTATGAAATACTATAGGTTCTATGCCCTCTCTTTCTAAATAGAGGAACGTTTCTATGGCAACGACAGGATCTTCTATTGGGAGGCGAGTATCTCTTTTCGGATGCACTATTACTTATTTATTGCATTCGTCGATCCCTCACAATGACGAATAAACATAGAAATTGCATCGCTATGAAATACTGTAGGTTCTATGTCTTCTCTTTCTAAATCGTCGAACGTTTCTATGACAACGAGAGGATCTTATACTGGGAGGCGAGTATCACTTTTTGATGCACTATTCCTTATTTATAGCATCCGTCGCTCCCTCAAAATAACGAATTACCACAGAAATTTCGTCGCTATGAAATACTATAGGTTCTGAGACTTCTCATTGTAAATCGAGGAACGTTTCTATGGCAACGACAGTATCTTATATTGGGAGGCGAGTATCTCTTTTCGGATGCACTATTCCTTCTTAATTGCTTCCGTCGATCCCTCACAATGACGCATTAACACAGAAATTTCGTCGCTATGAAATACTATAAGTTCTACGCCTTCTCTTTCTAAATAGAGTAACGTTTCTATGGCAACGACAGGATCTTTTAATGGGAGGCGAGTATCCAATTTCGGATGCGCTATTCCTTCTTTATTGCATCCGTCGATCCCTCACAATGACAAATTAACACATACATTGCGTCGCTATGAAATACTATAGGGTCTATGCCTTCTCTTTCTAAATCGAGGAACGTTTCCATGGCAACGACCAGATCTTCAATTGGGAGGCGAGTATCTCTTTTCGGATGCACTATTCCTTCTTTATTGCACCCGTCGATCCCTCACAATGACGAATTAACACAGAAATTGTGTCGCTATGAAATACTATAGGTTCTATGCCTTCTCTTTCTACATCGAGGAACGTTTCTATGGCAACGACAGATTCTTCTATTGGGAGGAGAGTATCTCTTTTCGGATGCACTATTCCTTCTTTATTGCATCCGTCGATCCCTCACAATGACGAATTAACGCAGAAATTGCGTCGCTATGAAATACTGTAGGTTCTATGCCTTCTCTTTCTAGATCGAGGTACGTTTCTATGTCAACGACAGGATCTCATATTGGGAGGCGAGTATCTCTTTTCGGATGCACTATTCCTTCTTTATTGCATCCGTCGATCCCTCACAAAGACGAATTAACATAGAAATTGCGTCGCTATGAAATACTGTAGTGTCTATGAATTCTCTTTCTAAATCGAGGAATGTTCCTATGGCAAAGACAGGATCTTATATTGGGAGGCGAGTATCTCTTTTCAAATGCACTATTCCTTCTTTATTGCATCCGTCGATCCCTCACAATGACGAATTAACACAGAAATTGCGTCGCTATGAATTACTATAGGTTCTATGCCTTCTCTTTCTAAATCGAGGAACGTTTCTATGGCAACGACAGGATCTTCTATTGGGAGGCGAGTATCTCTTTTCGGATGCACTATTCCTTCGTTATTGCATTCGTCGATCCCTCACAATGACGTATTAACACAGAAATTGCGTCGCTGTGAAATACAATAGGTTCTATGCCTTCTCTAACTAAATCGAGGAACGTTTCTATGGTAACGACAGGATCTTCTATTGGGAGGCGAGTATCTCTTTTGGGATGCACTGTTCCTTCTTTATTGCATCCGTCGATCCCTCACAATGACGAATTAACACAGAAATTGCGTCGCTATGATATAGTATAGGTTCTATGTCTTCTCTTTCTAAATCGAGGAACGTTTCTATGGCAACGACAGGATCTTATATTGGGAGGACAGTACCTCTTTTCGGATGCACTATTCCTTCTTTATTGCATCCGTCAATCCCTCAGAATGAGGAATTAACACAGAAATCGTCGCTGTGAAATACAATAGGTTCTATGCCTTCTCTAACTAAATCGAGGAACGTTTCTATGGCAACGACAGGATCTTCTATTGGGAGGCGAGTATCTCTTTACGGATGCACTATTCCTTCGTTATTGCATTCGTCGATCCCTCACAATGACGAATTAACACAGAAATTGCGTCGCTGTGAAATACAATAGGTTCTATGCCTTCTCTAACTAAATCGAGGAACGTTTCTATGGTAACGACAGGATCTTCTATTGGGAGGCGAGTATCTCTTTTGGGATGCACTGTTCCTTCTTTATTGCAACCGTCGATCCCTCTCAATGACGAATTAACACAGAAATTGCGTCGCTATGATATAGTATAGGTTCTATGTCTTCTCTTTCTAAATCGATTAACGTTTCTATGGCAACGACAGAATCTTATATCTGGAGCAGAGTACCTCTTTTTGGATGCACTATTCCTTCCTTATTGCATCCGTCGATCCCTCGCAATGACGAATTAACACAGAAATTGCGTCGCTATGATACAGTATAGGTTCTATGTCTTCTCTTTCTAAATCGAGGAACGTTTCTATGGCAACGACAGGATCTTATATTGGGAGGAGAGTACCTCTTTTCGGATGCACTATTCCTTCTTTATTGCATCCGTCAATCCCTCAGAATGAGGAATTAACACAGAAATCGTCGCTGTGAAATACAATAGGTTCTATGCCTTCTCTAACTAAATCGAGGAACGTTTCTATGGTAACGACAGGATCTTCTATTGGGAGGCGAGTATCTCTTTTGGGATGCACTGTTCCTTCTTTATTGCATCCGTCGATCCCTCACAATGACGAATTAACACAGAAATTGCGTCGCTATGATATAGTACAGGTTCTATGTCTTCTCTTTCTAAATCGAGGAACGTTCCTATGGCAACGTCAGGACGTTCTATTGGGAGGCGAGTATCTCTTTTCGGATGCACTATTCCTTCGATATTGCATCCGTCGATCCCTCACAATGACGAATTAACACAGAAATTGCGTCGCTATGAAATACTATAGGTTCAATGCCTTCTCTTTCTAGATCATGGAACGTTTTATGGCAACGACAAGATCTTATATTGGGAAGGAGAGTATCTCTTTTCGGATGCACTATTCCATCTTAATTGCATCCGTCGATCCTTCACAATGACGAATTAACAAAGAAATTGTGTCGCTATGAAATACTGTGAGGTATATCCCTTCTCTTTCTAAATCGGAGAATGTTCCTATGGCAACGACAGGATCTTATATTGGGAGGCGAGTATCTCTTTTCGGATGCACTATTCCTCCTTTATTGCATCCGACAATCCCTCAGATTGAGGAATTAACACAGAAATTGCGTCGCTGTGAAATACAATAGGTTCTATGCCTTCTCTTTCTATATCGAGGGACGTTCCTATGGCAACGTCAGGATGTTCTATTGGGAGGCGAGTATCTCTTTTCGGATGCACTATTCCTTCGTTATTGCATCCGTCGATCCCTCACAATGACGAATTAACACAGAAATTGCGTCGCTGTGAAATACAATAGGTTCTATGCCTTCTCTAACTAAATCGAGGAACGTTTCTACGGCAACGACAGGATCTTCTATTGGGAGGCGAGTATCTCTTTTCGGATGCACTGTTTTTTTTTTATTGCATCCGTCGATCCCTCACAATGACGAATTAACACAGAAATTGCGTCGCTATGATATAGTATAGGTTCTATGTCTTCTCTTTCTAAATCGAGGAACGTTTCTATGGCAACGACAGGATCTTATATTGGGGGGCGAGTATCTCTTTTCGGATGCACTATTCCTTCTATATTGTATCCGTCGATCCCTCACAATGACGAATTAACACAGAAATTGCGTCGCTATGAAATACTATAGGTTCTATGCCTTCTCTTTGTAAATCGAGGAACGTTTCTATGGCAACGACAGGATCTTGTATTGGGAGGCGAGTATCTCTTTTCGGATGTACTATTCCTTTTTTATTGCATCCGTCGATTCCTCACAATGCGAATTAACACAGAAATTGCGTCGCTAAAAATACTATAGGTTCTATGCCATCTCTTTCTAAATCGAGGAACGTTTCTATGGCAACGACAGAATCTTCTATTGGGAGGAGAGTATCTGTTTTCGGATGCACTATTCCTTCTTTATTGCATTCCTCGATCCCTCACAATGTAGAATTAACACAGAAATTGCGTCGCTAAGATATACTATAGGTTCTATGCCTTCACTTTCTAGATCGTGGAACGTTTCTATGGCAACGACAGGATCTTATATTGGGAGGCTAGTATCTCTTTTCGGATGCACAATGACTTCTTTATTGCATCCGTCGATCCCTCACAATGACAAATTAACAGATAAATTGTGTCGCTATGAAATACTGTGAGGTATAAGCCTTCTCTTTCTAAATCGGTGAACGTTTCTATGGCAACGACAGGATCTTATATTGGGAGGCGAGTATCACTTTTCGGATGCACTATTCCTTCTTTATTGCATCCGTCGATCCCTCACAATGACGAATTAACGGAGAAATTGCGTCGCTGTAAAATACAATAGGTTCTATGCCTTCTCTAACTAAATCGAGGAACGTTTCTATGGCAACGACAGGATCTTCTATTGGGAGGCGAGTATCTCTTTTCAGATGCACTATTCCTTCTTAATTGCATCCGTCAATCCCTCAGAATGAGGAATTAAAACAGAAATTGCGTCGCTGTAAAATACAATAGGTTCTATGACTTCTCTTTCTAAATCGACGAACGTTTCTATGGCAACGACAGGATCTCATATAGGGAGGCGTGTATCTCTTTGCGGATGTACTATTCCTTCTTTATTGCATCTGTCGATCCTTCACAGTTACCAATTAACACAGAAATTGCGTCGCTATGAAATACTGTAAGTTCTATGCCTTCTCTTTCTAAATGAAGGAACGTTTCTATGGCAACGACAGGATCTTATATTGGGAGGCGAGTATTTATTTTCGGAAGCGCTATTCCTTCTTTATTGCATCCGTCGATCCCTACCAATGACAAAAAAACTCATAAATTGCGCCGCTATGAAATACAATAGGTTCTATGCCTTCTCATTCTAAATCGAGGAATGTTCCGATGGCAACGACAGGATCTTATATTGGGAGGCGAGTATCTCTTTTCCGATGCACTATTCCTTCTTTATTGCATCCGTCGGTCCCTCACAATGACGAATTAACACAGAAATTGCGTCGCTATGAAATACTATAGGTTCTATGCCTTCTCTTTCTAAATTGAGGAACGTTTCTATGGCAACGACATGATCTTATATTGGGAGACAGTTTCTCTTTTCGGATGCACTATTCCTTCTTTCTTGCATCCGTCGATCCCTGACAATGACAAATTAACCGATAAATTGTGTCGCTATGAAATACTGTGAGGTATAAGCCTTCTCTTTCTAAATCGGAGAACGTTTCTATGGCAACGACAGGATCTTATATTGGGAGGCGAGTATCTCTTTTCGGATGCACTATTCCTTCTTTATTGCATCCGTCGATCCCTCACAATGACGAATTAACACAGAAATTGCGTCGCTATCTAATACAATAGGTTCTATGCCTTCTCATTCTAAATCGAGGAATATTCCTATGGCAACGACAGGATCTTATATTGGGAGGCGAGTTTCTCTTTTCCGATGCACTATCCCTTCTTTATTGCATCCGTCGAACTCACACAATGAAAAATTAACACATAAATTGCGTCGCTATGAAATACTATAGGTTCTATGCCTTCTCCTTCTAAATCGACGAACGTTTCTATGGCAACGACAGGATCTTATATTGGGAGGCGTGTATCTCTTTGCGGATGTACTATTCCTTCTCTATTGCATCCGTCGATCCCTCACAATGACGAATTAACACAGAAATTGCGTCGTGTCGAAATACTATGGGTTCTATGCGTTCTCTTTCTCAATAGAGGTACGTTTCTATGGCAACGACAGGATCTTATATTGGGAGGCGAGTATCTATTTTCGGATGCACTATTCCTTCTTTACTGCATCCGTCGATCCCTAACAATGACAAATTAACACAGAAATTGCGTCGCTATGAAATACTATAGGTTCTATGCCTTCTGTTTCTAAATCGAGGAACGTTTCCATGGCAACGACCGGATATTATATTGGGAGGCGAGTATCTCTTTTCGGATGCACTATTCCTTCTTTATTGCATCCGTCGATCCCTCACAATGACGAATTAATACAGGAATTGTGTCGCTATGAAATACTATAGGTTCTATGCCTTCTCTTTCTAAATCGAGGAACGTTTCTATGGCAACGACAGGATCTTATATTGGGAGGCGAGTATCTCCTTTCGGATGCACACTTTTCTTTTTTATAGCATCCGTCGATCTCTCACAATGACGAATTAACATATAAATTGCGTCGCTATGAAATACTAAAGGTTCTACGCCTTATCTTTGTAAATCTTGGAACGTTTCCATGGAAACGACCGGATCTTATATTGGGATGCGAGTATCTCTTTTCGGATGCACTATTCCTTCTTTATTGCATCCGTCGATCCCTCACAATGACGAATTAACACAGAAATTGCGTCGCTATGAAATACTATAGGTTCTATGCCTTCTCTTTCTAAATCGAGGAACGTTTCTCTTGCAACGACAGGAACTTCTATTGGGAGGCGAGTATCTATCTTCGGAGGCACTATTCCATCTTTATTGCATCCGTCGATCCCTCACAATGACGAATTATCACATAAATTGGGTCGCTATGAAATACTTAAGGTTCTATGCCTTCTCTTTCTATATCGAGGAACGTTTCCATGAAAACGACTGGATCTCATATCGGGAGGCGAGTATCTCTCTTCGGATGCACTATTCCTTCTTTATTGCACCCGTCGATCCCTCACAATGACGAATTAACACAGAAATTGCGTTGCTATGGCATACTATAGCTTCTATGCCTTATCTTTCTAAATCAAGGGACGTTTCTATGTCGTCAGGATCTTCTATTGGGAGGCGAGTATCTCCATTAGGATGCCCTATTCCTTCTTTATTGCATCCGTCGATCCCTCACAATGACGAATTAACACAGAAATTGCGTCGCTATGAAATACTATAGATTCTATGGCATCTCTTTCTAGATCGAGGGACGTTTCTATTGTAACGACACCAACTTATATTGGGAGGCGAGTATCTCTTTTCTAATGCACTATTCCTTCTTTATTGCACCCGTCGATCCCTCACAATGACGAATTAACACAGAAATTGCGTCGGTATGAAAAACTATAGCTTCAATGCCTTCTCTCTCTAAATTGAGGAACGTTTCTATATCAATGACGGTATCTTCTATTATGAGGCGAGTATCTCTTTTCGGATGCACTATTCCTTCTTTATTGCATCCGTCGATCCCTCACAATGACAAATTAACACATAAATTGCGTCGCCATGAAATACTATAGGTTCTATGCCTTCTCTTTCTAAATCAAGGAACGTTTCTATGGCAACGACAGGATCTTCTATTGGGAGGCGAGTATCTCTTTTCGGATGCACAATTCATTCTGTATTGCATTCGTTGATCCCTCACAATGACGAATTAAAACAGAAATTGCGTCGCTATGAAATACTGTTTTTTCTATGTCTTCTCTTTCTAAATCGAGGAACGTTTCTATGGCAACGATAGGATTTTCTATTGGGAGGGGAGTATCTGTTTTCGGATGCATTATTCCTTTCTTATTGCAACCGTCGATCCGTCACAATGACTAATTAAAACAGATATTGCGTCGCTATGAAATACTATATGTTCCATACCTTCTCTTTCTAAATCGAGGAACGTTTCTATTGCAACGACAGGATCTTCTATTAGGAAGCGAGTATCTATTTTCGTGTGCAATATTGCTTCTATATTGCATCCGTCGATTCCTCACAATGACGAATTAATACAGAAATTGTGTCGCTATGAAATACTATAGGTTCTATGCCTTCTCTTTCTAAATCGAGGAACGTTTCTATGGCAACGACAGAATCTTATATTGGGAGGCGAGTATCTCCTTTCGGATGCACACTTTTCTTTTTTATAGCATCCGTCGATCTCTCACAATGACGAATTAACATATAAATTGCGTCGCTATGAAATACTAAAGGTTCTACGCCTTATCTTTGTAAATCTTGGAACGTTTCCATGGAAACGACCGGATCTTATATTGGGATGCGAGTATCTCTTTTCGGATGCACTATTCCTTCTTTATTGCATCCGTCGATCCCTCACAATGACGAATTAACACAGAAATTGCGTCGCTATGAAATACTATAGGTTCTATGCCTTCTCTTTCTAAATCGAGGAACGTTTCTCTTGCAACGACAGGAACTTCTATTGGGAGGCGAGTATCTATCTTCGGAGGCACTATTCCATCTTTATTGCATCCGTCGATCCCTCACAATGACGAATTATCACATAAATTGCGTCGCTATGAAATACTTAAGGTTCTATGCCTTCTCTTTCTATATCGAGGAACGTTTCCATGAAAACGACTGGATCTCATATCGGGAGGCGAGTATCTCTCTTCGGATGCACTATTCCTTCTTTATTGCACCCGTCGATCCCTCACAATGACGAACTAACACAGAAATTGCGTCGCTATGAAATACAATAGGTTCTATGCCTTCTCTTTCTAAATGGAGGAACGTTCCTATGACAACGACCGGATCTTATATTGGGAGGCGAGTATCTCTTTTCCGATGCACTATTCCTTCTTTATTGCATCCGTCGATCCCTCACAATGACGAATTAATACAGAAATTGTGTCGCTATGAAATACTATAGGTTCTATGCCTTCTCTTTCTAAATCGAGGAACGTTTCTATGGCAACGACAGGATCTTATATTGGGAGGCGAGTATCTCCTTGCGGATGCACACTTTTCTTTTTTATAGCATCCGTCGATCTCTCACAATGACGAATTAACATATAAATTGCGTCGCTATGAAATACTAAAGGTTCTACGCCTTATCTTTGTAAATCTTGGAACGTTTCCATGGAAACGACCGGATCTTATATTGGGATGCGAGTATCTCTTTTCGGATGCACTATTCCTTCTTTATTGCATCCGTCGACCCCTCACAATGACGAATTAACACAGAAATTGCGTCGCTATGAAATACTATAGGTTCTATGCCTTCTCTTTCTAAATCGAGGAACGTTTCTCTTGCAACGACAGGAACTTCTATTGGGAGGCGAGTATCTATCTTCGGAGGCACTATTCCATCTTTATTGCATCCGTCGATCCCTCACAATGACGAATTATCACATAAATTGCGTCGCTATGAAATACTTAAGGTTCTATGCCTTCTCTTTCTATATCGAGGAACGTTTCCATGTAAACGACTGGATCTCATATCAGGAGGCGAGTATCTCTCTTCGGATGCACTATTCCTTCTTTATTGCACCCGTCGATCCCTCACAATGACGAATTAACACAGAAATTGCGTCGCTATGAAATACAATAGGTTCTATGCCTTCTCTTTCTAAATGGAGGAACGTTCCTATGACAACGACCGGATCTTATATTGGGAGGCGAGTATCTCTTTTCCGATGCACTATTCCTTCTTTATTGCATCCGTCGATCCCTCACAATGACGAATTAACTCAGAAATTGTGTCGCTATTAAATACTATAGGTTCTATGCCTTCTCTTTCTAGATCGAGGAACGTTTCTATGGTAACGACAGGATCTTATATTGGGAGGTGATTATCTCTTTTCGGATGCACTATTCCTTCTTTATTGCATCCGTCGATCCCTCACAATGACGGATAAACATAGAAATTGCGTCGCTATGAAATACTGTAGGTTCTATGCATTCTCTTTCTAAATCGGAGAACGTTTCTATGGCAACGACAGTATCTTGTATTGGGAGGCGAGTATCTCTTATCGGATGCACTATTCCTTTTTTACTGCATCCGTCGATCCCTCACAATGACGAATTAACTTAGAAATTGCGTCGCTATGAAATAATATTGGTTCTATGCCATCTCTTTCTAAATCAAGGAACGTTTCTATGGCGTCATGATCTTCTATTAGGAGGCGAGTATCTCTTTTCGGATGCCCTATTCCTTCTTTATTGCATCCGTCGATCCCTCACAATGACGAATTAACACAGAAATTGCGTTGCTATGGCATACTATAGCTTCTATGCCTTATCTTTCTAAATCAAGGGACGTTTCTATGTCGTCAGGATCTTCTATTGGGAGGCGAGTATCTCCATTAGGATGCCCTATTCCTTCTTTTTTGCATCCGTCGATCCCTCACAATGACGAATTAACACAGAAATTGCGTCGCTATGAAATACTATAGATTCTATGGCATCTCTTTCTAGATCGAGGGACGTTTCTATTGTAACGACACCAACTTATATTGGGAGGCGAGTATCTCTTTTCTAATGCACTATTCCTTCTTTATTGCACCCGTCGATCCCTCACAATGACGAATAAACACAGAAATTGCGTCGGTATGAAAAACTATATCTTCAATGCCTTCTCTCTCTAAATTGAGGAACGTTTCTATATCAATGACGGTATCTTCTATTATGAGGCGAGTATCTCTTTTCGGATGCACTATTCCTTCTTTATTGCATCCGTCGATCCCTCACAATGACAAATTAACACATAAATTGCGTCGCCATGAAATACTATAGGTTCTATGCCTTCTCTTTCGTAATCAAGGAACGTTTCTATGGCAACGACAGGATCTTCTATTGGGAGGCGAGTATCTCTTTTCGGATGCACAATTCATTCTGTATTGCATTCGTTGATCCCTCACAATGACGAATTAAAACAGAAATTGCGTCGCTATGAAATACTGTTTTTTCTATGTCTTCTCTTTCTAAATCAAGGAACGTTTCTATTGCAACGACAGGATCTTCTATTTGGAAGCGAGTATCTATTTTCGTGTGCAATATTGCTTCTATATTGCATCCGTCGATCCCTCACAATGACGAATTAACTCGTAAATTGCGTCGCTATGAATACTATAGGTTCTATGCCTTCTCTTTCTAAATCAAGGAACGTTTCTATGGCAACGACAGGATCTTCTATTGGGAGGCGAGTATCTCTTTTCCTATGCCCTATTCATTCTTTATTGCATCCGTCGATCCCTCACAATGACGAATTAACACAGTAATTGCGTCGCTATGAAATACTATTGGTTCTATGCTTTCTCTTTCTAAATCGAGGAACGTTTCTATGGCAACGATAGGATCTTCTATTGGGAGGGGAGTATCTCTTTTCGGATGCACTATTCCTTCTTTATTGCATCCGTCCATACCTCACAATGACGAATTAAAACAGAAATTGCGTCGCTATGAAATACTATATCTTCTATGCCATCTCTTTCTAAATCGGGTATCGTTTCTATGGCAACGACAGGATCTTCTATTGGGAGGCGAGTATCTCTTTTCGGATGCACTATTCCTTCTTTATTGCATCCGTGATCCATCACAATGACGAATTAAAACAGAAATTGCGTCGCTATTAAATTCTATATGTTCTATGCCTTCTCACTCTAAATCGACGAACGTTTCTATGGCAACGACAGGATCTTTTATTGGGAGGCGAGTATCTATTTTCGGATGCCCTATTCCTTCGTTATTGCATCCGTCGATCCCTCACAATGACGAATTAACACTGAAATTGCGTCGCTATGAAATACAGTTTGTTCTATGCCTTCTCTTTCTAAATCGAGGAACGTTCCTATGGCAACGAACGGAGTTTATATTGGGAGGCGAGTATCTCTTTTCGGATGCACTATTCCTTCTTTATTGCATCCGTCGATCCCTCACAATGACGAATTAACACAGAAATTGCGCCGCTATGTAATACTACAGATTCTATGCCTTCTCATTCTAAATCGACGAACTTTTCTATGGCAACAACAGGATCTTATATTGGGAGGCGGGTAACTCTTTTCGGATGCACTATTCCTTCTTTATTGCATCCGTCGATCCCTCACAATGACGAATTAACACAGAAATTGCGTCGCTATGAAATACTATAGCTTCTATGCCATCACTTTCTAAATCGAGTAACGTTTCTATGGCAACGACAGCATCTTCTATTGGGAGGCGAGTATCTCTTTTCGGATGCACTATTCCTTCTTTACTGCATCCGTCGATCCCTAACAATGACAAATTAACACAGAAATTGCGTCGCTATGAAATACTATAGGTTCTATGCCTTCTCTTTCTAAATCGAGGAACGTTTCCATGGCAACCACCGGATCTTAAATTGGGAGGCGAATATCTCTTTTCGGATGCACTATTCCTTCTTTATTGCATCCGTCGATCCCTCACAATGACGAATTAACACAGAAATTGTGTCGCTATGAAATACTATAGGTTCTATGCCTTCTCTTTCTAAATCGAGGAACGTTTCTATGGCAACGACAGGATCTTATATTGGGAGGCGAGTATCTCCTTTCGGATGCACACTTTTCTTTTTTATAGCATCCGTCGATCCCTCACAATGACGAATTAACATATAAATTGCGTCGCTATGAAATACTAAAGGTTCTACGCCTTCTCTTTGTAAATCTTGGAACGTTTCCATGGAAACGACCGTATCTTATATTGGGATGTGAGTTACTCTTTTCGGATGCACTATTCCTTCTTTATTGCATCCGTCGATCCCTCACAATGACGAATTAACACAGAAATTGCGTCGCTATGAAATACTATAGGTTCTATGCCTTCTCTTTCTAAATCGAGGAACGTTTCTCTTGCAACGACAGGAACTTCTATTGGGAGGCGAGTATCTATCTTCGGATGCACTATTCCATCTTTATTGCATCCGTCGATCCCTCACAATGACGAATTATCACATAAATTGCGTCGCTATGAAATACTTAAGGTTCTATGCCTTCTCTTTCTATATCGAGGAACGTTTCCATGAAAACGACGGGATCTCATATCGGGAGGCGAGTATCTCTCTTCAGATGCACTATTCCTTCTTTATTGCACCCGTCGATCCCTCACAATGACGAATTAACACAGAAATTGCGTCGCTATGAAATACAATAGGTTCTATGCCTTCTCTTTCTAAATGGAGGAACGTTCCTATGACAACGACCGGATCTTATATTGGGAGGCGAGTATCTCTTTTCCGATGCACTATTCCTTCTTTATTGCATCCGTCGATCCCTCACAATGACGAATTAACTCAGAAATTGTGTCGCTATTAAATACTATAGGTTCTATGCCTTCTCTTTTTAGATCGAGGAACGTTTCTATGGTAACGACAGGATCTTATATTGGGAGGTGATTATCTCTTTTCGGATGCACTATTCCTTCTTTATTGCATCCGTCGATCCCTCACAATGACGGATAAACATAGAAATTGCGTCACTATGAAATACTGTAGGTTCTATGCATTCTCTTTCTAAATCGGAGAACGTTTCTATGGCAACGACAGTATCTTGTATTGGGAGGCGAGTATCTCTTATCGGATGCACTATTCCTTCTTTACTGCATCCGTCGATCCCTCACAATGACGAATTAACACAGAAATTGCGTCGCTATGAGAT
Organism: Schistocerca cancellata; assembly: GCF_023864275.1. NCBI lineage: Eukaryota > Metazoa > Arthropoda > Insecta > Orthoptera > Acrididae > Schistocerca > Schistocerca cancellata. Next base: position 521,654,376 of record NC_064634.1, on the reverse strand, counting down.
AAATAGGTTCTATGCCTTCTCTTTCTAAATCGAGGAACGTTCCTATGGCAACGAACGGAGTTTATATTGGGAAGCGAGTATCTCTTTTCGGAAGCACTATTCCTTCTTTATTGCATCCGTCGACCCCTCACAATGAATAATTGACACATAAATTGCGTCGCTATGAAATACTATAGGTTCTATGCCTTCTCTTTCTAAATCGAGGAACGTTTCTATGGCAACGGCGGGATCTTCTATTGGGAGGCGAGTATCTATTTTCGGATGCCCTATACCTTCTTTATTGCATCCGTCAATCCCTCACAATGACAAACTAACACATAAATTGCGTCGCTATGAAATACTATGGGTTCTATGCTTTCTTTTTCTAAATCGAGGAACGTTTCTATGGCAACGACAGGATCCTCTATTGGGAGGCGAGTATGTCTTTTCGGATGCTCTATTCCTTCTTTATTGCATCTGTCGATCCCTCACAATGACGAATTAACACAGAAAATGCGTCGCTATAAACTACTATAGATTCTATGCCATCTCTTTCTAAATCGAGTAACGTTTCTATGGCAACGACAGGATCTTCTATTGGAAGGCGAGTATCTCTTTTCGGATGCACTATTCCTTCTTTATTGCATCCGTCGATCCATCACAGTGACGAATTAACACAGAAATTGCGTCGCTAGGAAATACTATACCATATATGCCATCTCTTTCTAAATCGACGAACGTTTCTATGGCAACGACAAGATCTTCTATTGGGAGGGGAGTATCTCTTTTCGGATGCACTATTCCTTCTTTATTGCATCCGTCGATCCCTCACAATGACGAATTAAAACAGAAATTGCGTCACTATAAAATACTATAGGTTCTATGCCTTCTCGTACTTAATCGAGGAACATTTCTATTGCAACTACAGGAAATTTTATTTGGAGGCGAGTATCTATTTTCGGATGCACTATTCCTTCTTTATTGCATTCGTCGATCCCTCACAATGACCAATTAACACAAAAATTGCGTCGCTATGAAATACTATAGGTTCTATGCCTTCTCTTTCTAAATCGAGGAACGTTTCTATGGCAACGACAGGATCTTTTATTGGGTGGCGAGTATCTCTTTTCGGATGCACCATTCCTTCTTTATTGCATCCGTCGATCCCTCACAATGACGAATTCACATAGAAATTGCGTTGCTATGAAATACAATAGGTTCTATGCCTTCTCTTTCTAAATCGAGGAACGTTTCTATGGCAACGTCAGGATCTTCTATTGGGGGCCGAGTATCTCTTTTCGGATGCACTGTTTCTTCTTTATTGAATCCGTCGATCCCTCACAATGACGAATTAACATAGATATTGTGTTGCTATGAAATACAATAGGTTCTATGCCTTCTCTTTCTAAATCGAGGACGTTTCCAAGGAAACGACAATATCTTATATTGGGAGGAGAGTATCTCTTATCGGATGGACTATTCCTTCTTTATTGCATCCGTCGATCCCTCACAATGACGAATTAACACAGAAATTGCGTCGTTATGGAATACTATAGGTTCTATGCCTTCTCTTTCTAAATCGAGGAACGTTTCTATGGCAACGACAGGGTCTTCTATTGGGAGGCGAGTATCTCTTTTCGGATGCACTATTCCTTCTTTATTGCATCCGTCGATCCCTCAACTTGACGAATTAACTCTGTAATTGCGTCGCTATGAAATACTATAGGTTCTATGCCTTCTCTTTCTAGATCGAGAAAGGTTTCTATGGTAACGACAAGATCTTATATTGGGAGGCGAGTATCTCTTTTCGGATGCACTATTCCATCTTTATTGCATCCGTCGATCTCTCACAATGAAGAATTAACACATAAATTGCGTCGCTACGAAATACCATAGGTTCTATGCCTACTCTTTCTAAATCGCGGTACATTTCTATGGCAACGACAGGATCTTCTATTAGGAGGCGTGTATCTTTTTTCGGATGCCCTATTCCTTCTTTAATGCATCCGACGATCCCTCACAATGACGAATTAACACAGAAATTGCGTCGCTATGAAATTCTATAGCTGCTATGCCTTCTCTTTATAAAAAGAGGAACGTTTCTATTGCAGCGACAGGATCTTCTATTGGGAGGCGAGTATCTCTTTTCGGATGCACTATTCCTTCTTTATTGCATCCGTCGATCCCTCACAATGAGGAATTAATACAGAAATTGCGTCGCTATGAAATACTATATCTTCTATACCTTCTCTTTCTAAATCGAGGAACGATTCAATGGCAACGACAGGATATTCTATTGGGAGGCGAGTATCTGTTTTCGGATGCTCTATTCCTTCTTTATTGCATCCGTCGATTCCTCACAATGACGAATTAACACAGAAATTGGGTCGCTATGAAATAGTAAAGCTTCTATGCCTTCTCTTTCTAAATCGTGGAACGTTTCTATGGCAACGACAGGATCTTCTATTGGGAGGCGAGTATATTTTCGGATGCCCTATTCCTTCTTTATTGCATCCGTCGATCCCTCACAATGACAAACTAACACATAAATTGCGTCGCTATGAAATACTGTAGGTTCTATGCCTTCTCTTTCTAAATCGAGGTACGTTTCTATGGCAACGACAGGATCTTCTATTAGGAGGCGAGTATCTCTTTTCGGATGCCCTATTCCTTCTTTATTGCTTCCGTCGATCCCTCACAATGAAGAAATAGCACAGAAATTGTGTCGCTATGAAAAACTAAATGTTCTATGCCTTCTCTTTCTAAATCGAGGAACATTTCTATTACAACGACAGGAAATTCTATTGGGAGGCGAGTCTATTTTCGGATGCACTATTCCTTCTTTATTGCATCTGTCGATCCCTCACAATGTCGAATTAACACAGAAATTGCGTCGGTATTAAATAGTATATCTTCTATGCCTTCACTTTCTAAATCGAGGAACGTTTCAATGGCAACGACAGGATCTTCTATTGGGAGGCGAGTATCTCTTTTCGGATGCACTATTAATTCTTTATTGCATCCGTCGATCCCTCACAATGACGAATTAACACAGAAATTGCGTCGCTATGGAATACAATAGCTTCTATGCCTTCTCTATCTAAATCGAGGAACGTTCCTATGGCAACGAACGGAGTTTATATTGGGAAGCGAGTATCTATTTTCGGTTGCACTATTCCTTCTTTATTGCATGCGTCGATCCCTTACAATGCCGAATTGACACAGAAATTGCGTCGCTATTAAATTCTATAGGTTCTATGCCTTCTCATTCTAAATCGACGAACGTTTCTATGGTAACGACAGGATCTTATATTGGGAGGCGAGTATCTCTTTTCGGATGCACTATTCCTTCTTTACTGCACACGTCGAACACCCACAATGACGAATTAACACAGAAATTGCGTCGCTATTAAATACTGTATCTTCTATGCCTTCTCTTTCTAAATCAAAGAACGTTTCAATGGCAACGACTGGATCTTCTATTGGGAGCCGAGTATCTCTTTTCGGATGCCGTATTCCTTCTTTATTGCATCCGTCGATCCCTCACAACGACAAATTAACACATAAATTGCGTCGCTATGTAATACTATAGGTTCTATGCCTTCTCTTTCTAAGTCGAGGAACGTTTCTATGGCAACGACAGGATCTTCTATTGGGAGGGTAGTATCTCTTTTCGGATGCACTATTCCTTCTTTATTGAATCCGTCGATCCCTCACAATGACGAATTATTACAGAAATTGCGTCGCTATGAAATACCATAGGTTCTATGCCTTCTCTTTCTAAATCGAGGAACGTTTCTATTGCAACGACAGGAACTTCTATTGGGAGGCGAGTATCTATTTTCAGATGCACTATTCCTTCTTTATTGCATCCGTCGATCCCTCACAATGACGAATTAACACAGAAATTGTTTCGCTATGAAATACAATAGGTTCTATGCCTTCTGTTTCTAAATCGAGGAACGTTTCTATGGCAACGACAGGATCTTCTATTGGGAGGGGAGTATCTCTTTTCGGATGCACTATTCCTTCTTTATTGCATCCGCCGATCCCTCACAATGACGAATTAACACAGAATTTGCGTCGCTATGAAATACTATATCTTCTATGCCTTCTCTTTCTAAATGGAGGGACGTTTTAATGGCAACGACAGGATCTTCTATTGGGAGGCGAGTATCTCTTTTCGGATGCACTATTCCTTCTTTATTGCATCCGTCGATCCATCACAATGACGAATTAACACAGAAATTGCGTCGATATTAAATTCTATAGGTTCTATGTCTTCTCATTCTAAATCGACGAACGTTTCTAAGGCAACGACAGGATCTTCTATTGGGAGGCGAGTATCTCTTTTCGGATGCACTATTCTTTCTTTATTGCTTCCGTCGATCCCTCACAATGACGAATTAACACAGAAATTGCGTCGCTATGAAATTCTATAGATTCTATGCCTTCTCTTTCTAAATCGAGCAACGTTTCTATGGCAACGACAGGATCTTCTATTGGGAGGAGAGTATCTCTTTTCGGATGCACTATTCCTTCTTTATTGCATCCGTCGATCCCTCAGAATGACGAATTAACACAGAGATTGTTTCGCTATGAAATACAATAGGTTCTATGCCTTCTGTTTCTAAATCGAGGAACGTTTCTATGGCAACGACAGGATCTTCTATTGGGAGGGGAGTATCTCTTTTCGGATGCACTATTCCTTCTTTATTGCATCCGTCGATCCCTCACAATGACGAATTAACACAGAAATGTCGTCGCTATGAAATACAGTAAGTTCTATGCCTTCTGTTTCTAAATCGAGGAACGTTCCTATGGCAACGAACGGAGTTAATAGTGGGAGGCAAGTATCTCTTTTCGGATGCACTATTCCTTCTTTATTGCATCCGTCGATCCCTAACAATGACGAATTGACACAGAAATTGCGTCGCTATTAAATTCTATAGGTTCTATGCCTTCTCATTCTAAATCGACGAACGTTTCTATGGCAACGACAGCATCTTATATTGCGAGGCGTGTGTCTCTTTTCGGATGCACTATTCCTTCTTCATTGCATACGTCGATCACTCACATTGACGAAATAACACAGAAATTGCGTCGCTATTAAACACTATATCTTCTATTCCTTCTCTTTCTAAATCGAGGAACGTCTCTATGGCAACGACAGGATCTTCTATTGGGAGGCGAGTCTGTCGATCCCTCACAATGACGAATTAACACAGAAATTGCGTCGCTATGAAATACTATAGCTTCTATGCCTTCTCTTTCTAAAGCGAGTAACGTTTCTATGGCAACGACAGGATCATCTATTGGGAGGCGAGTATCTCTTTTCGGATGCACTTCCTTCTTTATTGCATCCGCCGATCCCTCACAACGACAAATTAACACATAAATTGCGTCGCTATGAAATACTATTGGTTCTATGCCTTCTCTTTGTAAATCGAGGAACGTTTCTATAGCAACGACACGATCTTCTATTGGGAGGCGAGTCTGTCGATCCCTCACAATGACGAATTAACACAGAAATTGCGTCGCTAAGAAATACTATAGCTTCTATGCCTTCTCTTTCTAAAGCGAGTAACGTTTCTATGGCAACGACAGGATCATCTATTGGGAGGCGAGTATCTCTTTTCGGATGCACTTCCTTCTTTATTGCATCCGCCGATCCCTCACAATGACGAATTAACACAGAAATTGCGTCGCTATGAAATACTATAGGTTCTATGCCTTCACATTCTAAATCGAGGTCCGTTTCTATGGCAACGACAGGATCTTCTATTGGGACGGGAGTATCTCTTTTGGGATGCACTATTCCTTCTTTATTGCATCCGTCGGTCCCTCACAATGACTAATTAAGACAGAAATTGCGTCGCTATGAAATACTATAGGTTCTATGCCTTCTCTTTCTAAAACGAGGAACGTTTCTATTGCAACGACATGAACTTCTATTGGGAGGCGAGTATCTCTTTTCGGATGCACTATTCCTTCTTTATTGCATCCGTTTCATCCGTCGATCCCTCACAATGACGAATTGACTCAGAAATTTCGTTGCTTTAAATACTATAGGTGCTATGCCATCTCTTTCTAAATCGAGAAACGTTTCTATGGCAACGACAGGATCTTGTTTTGGGAGGCGAGTATCTCTTTTCGGATGCAGTATTCCTTCTTTATTGCATTCGTCGATCACTCACAATGACGAATTAACACAGAAATTGCGTCGCTATTAAATACTATCGGTTCTATGCCTTCTCATTCTAAATCGACGAACGTTTCTATGGCAACGACCGGATCTTCTATTGGGAGGCGAGTAACTCTCTTCGGATGCACTATTCCTTCTTTATTGCATCCATCGATCCCTCACAATGACGAATTATCACATAAATTGCGTCGCTATGAAATACTTAAGGTTCTATGCCTTCTCTTTCTATATCGAGGAACGTTTCCATGAAAACGACTGGATCTCATATCGGGAGGCGAGTATCTCTCTTCGGATGCACTATTCCTTCTTTATTGCACCCGTCGATCCCTCACAATGACGAATTAACACAGAAATTGCGTCGCTATGAAATACAATAGGTTCTATGCCTTCTCTTTCTAAATGGAGGAACGTTCCTATGACAACGACCGGATCTTATATTGGGAGGCGAGTATCTCTTTTCCGATGCACTATTCCTTCTTTATTGCATCCGTCGATCCCTCACAATGACGAATTAACTCAGAAATTGTGTCGCTATTAAATACTATAGGTTCTATGCCTTCTCTATCTAGATCGAGGATCGTTTCTAATGTAACGACAGGATCTTATATTGGGAGGTGATTATCTCTTTTCGGATGCACTATTCCTTCTTTATTGCATCCGTCGATCCCTCACAATGACGGATAAACATAGAAATTGCGTCGCTATGAAATACTGTAGGTTCTATGCATTCTCTTTCTAAATCGGAGAACGTTTCTATGGCAACGACAGTATCTTGTATTGGGAGGCGAGTACCTCTTATCGGATGCACTATTCCTTTTTTACTGCATCCGTCGATCCCTCACAATGACGAATTAACTTAGAAATTGCGTCGCTATGAAATAATATTGGTTCTATGTCATCTCTTTCTAAATCAAGGAACGTTTCAATGGCGTCATGATCTTCTATTAGGAGGCGAGTATCTCTTTTCGGATGCCCTATTCCTTCTTTATTGCATCCGTCGATCCCTCACAATGACGAATTAACACAAAAATTGCGTTGCTATGGCATACTATAGCTTCTATGCCTTATCTTTCTAAATCAAGGGCCGTTTCTATGTCGTCAGGTTCTTCTATTGGGAGGCGAGTATCTCCATTAGGATGCCCTATTCCTTCTTTATTGCATCCGTCGATCCCTCACAATGACGAATTAACACAGAAATTGCGTCGCTATGAAATACTATAGATTCTATGGCATCTCTTTCTAGATCGAGGGACGTTTCTATTGTAACGACACCAACTTATATTGGGAGGCGAGTATCTCTTTTCTAATGCACTATTCCTTCTTTATTGCACCCGTCGATCCCTCACAATGACGAATTAACACAGAAATTGCGTCGGTATGAAAAACTATAGCTTCAATGCCTTCTCTCTCTAAATTGAGGAACGTTTCTATATCAATGACGGTATCTTCTGTTATGAGGCGAGTATCTCTTTTCGGATGCACTATTCCTTCTTTATTGCATCCGTCGATCCCTCACAATGACAAATTAACACATAAATTGCGTCGCCATGAAATACTATAGGTTCTATGCCTTCTCTTTCTAAATCAAGGAACGTTTCTATGGCAACGACAGGATCTTGTATTGGGAGGCGAGTATCTCTTTTCGGATGCACAATTCATTCTGTATTGCATTCGTTGATCCCTCACAATGACGAATTAACACAGAAATTGCGTCGCTATGAAATACTGTTTTTTCTATGTCTTCTCTTTCTAAATCGAGAAACGTTTCTATGGCAACGATAGGATTTTCTATTGGGAGGGGAGTATCTCTTTTCGGATGCACTATTCCTTTCTTATTGCAACCGTCGATCCGTCACAATGACTAATTAAAACAGATATTGCGTCGCTATGAAATACTATATGTTCCATACCTTCTCTTTCTAAATCGAGGAACGTTTCTATTGCAACGACAGGATCTTCTATTAGGAAGCGAGTATCGATTTTCGTGTGCAATATTGCTTCTATATTGCATCCGTCGATCCCTCACAATGACGAATTAACTCGTAAATTGCGTCGCTATGAATACTATAGGTTCTATGCCTTCTCTTTCTAAATCAAGGAACGTTTCTATGGCAACGACAGGATCTTCTATTGGGAGGCGAGTATCTCTTTTCCTATGCCCTATTCATTCTTTATTGCATCCGTCGATCCCTCACAATGACGAATTAACACAGAATTTGCGTCGCTATGAAATACTATTGGTTCTATGCTTTCTCTTTCTAAATCGAGGAACGTTTCTATGGCAACGATAGGATCTTCTATTGGGAGGGGAGTATCTCTTTTCGGATGCACTATTCCTTCTTTATTGCATCCGTCCATACCTCACAATGACGAATTGAAACAGAAATTGCGTCGCTATGAAATACTATAGGTTCGATGACTTCTCTTTCTAGATCGAGGAACGTTTAGATGGCAACGACAGGATCTTATATTGGGAGGCGAGTATCTCTTTTCGGATGCACTATTCCTTCTTTATCGCATCAGTCGATCCCCCACAATGACGAATTAACACAGAAATTGCGTCGCTATGAAATACTATAGCTTCTATGCCATCTCTTTCTAAATCGGGTATCGTTTCTATGGCAACGACAGGATCTTCTATTGGGAGGCGAGTATCTCTTTTCGGATGCACTATTCCTTCTTTATTGCATCCGTGATCCATCACAATGACGAATTAAAACAGAAATTGCGTCGCTATTAAATTCTATATGTTCTATGCCTTCTCACTCTAAATCGACGAACGTTTCTATGGCAACGACAGGATCTTTTATTGGGAGGCGAGTATCTATTTTCGGATGCCCTATTCCTTCGTTATTGCATCCGTCGATCCCTCACAATGACGAATTAACACTGAAATTGCGTCGCTATGAAATACAGTTTGTTCTATGCCTTCTCTTTCTAAATCGAGGAACGTTCCTATGGCAACGAACGGAGTTTATATTGGGAGGCGAGTATCTCTTTTCGGATGCACTATTCCTTCTTTATTGCATCCGTCGATCCCTCACAATGACGAATTAACACAGAAATTGCGCCGCTATGAAATACTACAGATTCTATGCCTTCTCATATTAAATCGACGAACTTTTCTATGGCAACAACAGGATCTTATATTGGGAGGCGGGTAACTCTTTTCGGATGCACTATTCCTTCTTTATTGCATCCGTCGATCCCTCACAACGACGAATTAACACAGAAATTGCGTCGCTATGAAATACTATAGCTTCTATGCCATCACTTTCTAAATCGAGTAACGTTTCTATGGCAACGACAGCATCTTCTATTGGGAGGCGAGTATCTCTTTTCGGATGCACTATTCCTTCTTTACTGCATCCGTCGATCCCTAACAATGACATATTAACACAGAAATTGCGTCGCTATGAAATACTATAGGTTCTATGCCTTCTCTTTCTAAATCGAGGAACGTTTCCATGGCAACCACCGGATCTTATATTGGGAGGCGAATATCTCTTTTCGGATGCACTATTCCTTCTTTATTGCATCCGTCGATCCCTCACAATGACGAATTAACACAGAAATTGTGTCGCTATGAAATACTATAGGTTCTATGCCTTCTCTTTCTAAATCGAGGAACGTTTCTATGGCAACGACAGGATCTTATATTGGGAGGCGAGTATCTCCTTTCGGATGCACACTTTTCTTTTTTATAGCATCCGTCGATCCCTCACAATGACGAATTAACATATAAATTGCGTCGCTATGAAATACTAAAGGTTCTACGCCTTCTCTTTGTAAATCTTGGAACGTTTCCATGGAAACGACCGTATCTTATATTGGGATGTGACTTACTCTTTTCGGATGCACTATTCCTTCTTTATTGCATCCGTCGATCCCTCACAATGACGAATTAACACAGAAATTGCGTCGCTATGAAATACTATAGGTTCTATGCCTTCTCTTTCTAAATCGAGGAACGTTTCTCTTGCAACGACAGGAACTTCTATTGGGAGGCGAGTATCTATCTTCGGATGCACTATTCCATCTTTATTGCATCCGTCGATCCCTCACAATGACGAATTATCACATAAATTGCGTCGCTATGAAATACTTAAGGTTCTATGCCTTCTCTTTCTATATCGAGGAACGTTTCCATGAAAACGACTGGATCTCATATCGGGAGGCGAGTATCTCTCTTCAGATGCACTATTCCTTCTTTATTGCACCCGTCGATCCCTCACAATGACGAATTTACACAGAAATTGCGTCGCTATGAAATACAATAGGTTCTATGCGTTCTCTTTCTAAATGGAGGAACGTTCCTATGACAACGACCGGATCTTATATTGGGAGGCGAGTATCTCTTTTCCGATGCACTATTCCTTCTTTATTGCATCCGTCGATCCCTCACAATGACGAATTAACTCAGAAATTGTGTCGCTATTAAATACTATAGGTTCTATGCCTTCTCTTTTTAGATCGAGGAACGTTTCTATGGTAACGACAGGATCTTATATTGGGAGGTGATTATCTCTTTTCGGATGCACTATTCCTTCTTTATTGCATCCGTCGATCCCTCACAATGACGGATAAACATAGAAATTGCGTCACTATGAAATACTGTAGGTTCTATGCATTCTCTTTCTAAATCGGAGAACGTTTCTATGGCAACGACAGTATCTTGTATTGGGAGGCGAGTATCTCTTATCGGATGCACTATTCCTTCTTTACTGCATCCGTCGATCCCTCACAATGACGAATTAACACAGAAATTGCGTCGCTATGAGATAAATAGTTTCTATGCCTTCTCTTTCTAAATCGAGGAACGTTCCTATGGCAACGAACGGAGTTTATATTGGGAAGCGAGTATCTCTTTTCGGAAGCACTATTCCTTCTTTATTGCATCCGTCGATCCCTCACAATGAATAATTGACACATAAATTGCGTCGCTATGAAATACTATAGGTTTTATGCCTTCTCTTTTAAAATCGAGGAACGTTTCTATGGCAACGGCGGGATCTTCTATTGGGAGGCGAGTATCTATTTTCGGATGCCCTATACCTTCTTTATTGCATCCGTCAATCCCTCACAATGACAAACTAACACATAAATTGCGTCGCTATGAAATACTATGGGTTCTATGCTTTCTTTTTCTAAATCGAGGAACGTTTCTATGGCAACGACAGGATCCTCTATTGGGAGGCGAGTATGTCTTTTCGGATGCACTATTCCTTCTTTATTGCATCTGTCGATCAGTCACAATGACGAATTAACACAGAAAATGCGTCGCTATAAACTACTATAGATTCTATGCCATCTCTTTCTAAATCGAGTAACGTTTCTATGGCAACGACAGGATCTTCTATTGGAAGGCGAGTATCTCTTTTCGGATGCACTATTCCTTCTTTATTGGATCCGTCGATCCATCACAGTGACGAATTAACACAGAAATTGCGTCGCTAGGAAATACTATACCATATATGCCATCTCTTTCTAAATCGACGAACGTTTCTATGGCAACGACAAGATCTTCTATTGGGAGGGGAGTATCTCTTTTCGGATGCACTATTCCTTCTTTATTGCATCCGTCGATCCCTCACAATGACGAATTAAAACAGAAATTGCGTCACTATAAAATACTATAGGTTCTATGCCTTCTCGTACTAAATCGAGGAACATTTCTATTGCAACTACAGGAAATTTTATTTCGAGGCGAGTATCTATTTTCGGATGCACTATTCCTTCTTTATTGCATTCGTCGATCCCTCACAATGACCAATTAACACAAAAATTGCGTCGCTATGAAATACTATAGGTTCTATGCCTTCTCTTTCTAAATCGAGGAACGTTTCTATGGCAACGACAGGATCTTTTATTGGGAGGCGAGTATCTCTTTTCGGATGCACCATTCCTTCTTTATTGCATCCGTCGATCCCTCACAATGACGAATTCACATAGAAATTGCGTTACTATGAAATACAATAGGTTCTATGCCTTCTCTTTCTAAATCGAGGAACGTTTCTATGGCAACGTCAGGATCTTCTATTGGGGGCCGAGTATCTCTTTTCGGATGCACTGTTTCTTCTTTATTGCATCCGTCGATCCCTCACAATGACGAATTAACATAGATATTGTGTTGCTATGAAATACAATAGGTTCTATGCCTTCTCTTTCTAAATCGAGGACGTTTCCAAGGAAACGACCATATCTTATATTGGGAGGAGAGTATCTCTTATCGGATGGACTATTCCTTCTTTATTGCATCCGTCGATCCCTCACAATGACGAATTAACACAGAAATTGCGTCGTTATGGAATACTATAGGTTCTATGCCTTCTCTTTCTAAATCGAGGAACGTTTCTATGGCAACGACAGGGTCTTCTATTGGGAGGCGAGTATCTCTTTGCGGATGCACTATTCCTTCTTTATTGCATCCGTCGATCCCTCAACATGACGAATTAACTGTGTAATTGCGTCGCTATGAAATACTATAGGTTCTATGCCTTCTCTTTCTAGATCGAGAAAGGTTTCTATGGTAACGACAAGATCTTATATTGGGAGGCGAGTATCTCTTTTCGGATGCACTATTCCATCTTTATTGCATCCGTCGATCTCTCACAATGAAGAATTAACACATAAATTGCGTCGCTACGAAATACCATAGGTTCTATGCCTACTCTTTCTAAATCGCGGTACATTTCTATGGCAACGACAGGATCTTCTATTAGGAGGCGTGTATCTTTTTTCGGATGCCCTATTCCTTCTTTAATGCATCCGACGATCCCTCACAATGACGAATTAACACAGAAATTGCGTCGCTATGAAATTCTATAGCTGCTATGCCTTCTCTTTATAAATCGAGGAACGTTTCTATTGCAGCGACAGGATCTTCTATTGGGAGGCGAGTATCTCTTCTCGGATGCACTATTCCTTCTTTATTGCATCCGTCGATCCCTCACAATGAGGAATTAATACAGAAATTGCGTCGCTATGAAATACTATATCTTCTATACCTTCTCTTTCTAAATCGAGGAACGATTCAATGGCAACGACAGGATATTCTATTGGGAGGCGAGTATCTGTTTTCGGATGCTCTATTCCTTCTTTATTGCATCCGTCGATTCCTCACAATGACGAATTAACACAGAAATTGGGTCGCTATGAAATAGTAAAGCTTCTATGCCTTCTCTTTCTAAATCGTGGAACGTTTCTATGGCAACGACAGGATCTTCTATTGGGAGGCGAGTATATTTTCGGATGCCCTATTCCTTCTTTATTGCATCCGTCGATCCCTCACAATGACAAACTAACACATAAATTACGTCGCTATGAAATACTATAGGTTCTATGCCTTCTCTTTCTAAATCGAGGTACGTTTCTATGGCAACGACAGGATCTTCTATTAGGAGGCGAGTATCTCTTTTCGGATGCCCTATTCCTTCTTTATTGCTTCCGTCGATCCCTCACAATGAAGAAATAGCACAGAAATTGTGTCGCTATGAAAAACTAAATGTTCTATGCCTTCTCTTTCTAAATCGAGGAACATTTCTATTACAACGACAGGAAATTCTATTGGGAGGCGAGTCTATTTTCGGATGCACTATTCCTTCTTTATTGCATCTGTCGATCCCTCACAATGTCGAATTAACACAGAAATTGCGTCGGTATTAAATAGTATATCTTCTATGCCTTCACTTTCTAAATCGAGGAACGTTTCAATTTCAACGACAGGATCTTCTATTGGGAGGCGAGTATCTCTTTTCGGATGCACTATTAATTCTTTATTGCATCCGTCGATCCCTCACAATGACGAATTAACACAGAAATTGCGTCGCTATGGAATACAATAGCTTCTATGCCTTCTCTATCTAAATCGAGGAACGTTCCTATGGCAACGAACGGAGTTTATATTGGGAAGCGAGTATCTATTTTCGGTTGCACTATTCCTTCTTTATTGCATGCGTCGATCCCTTACAATGCCGAATTGACACAGAAATTGCGTCGCTATTAAATTCTATAGGTTCTATGCCTTCTCATTCTAAATCGACGAACGTTTCTATGGTAACGACAGGATCTTATATTGGGAGGCGAGTATCTCTTTTCGGATGCACTATTCCTTCTTTACTGCACACGTCGAACACCCACAATGACGAATTAACACAGAAATTGCGTCGCTATTAAATACTGTATCTTCTATGCCTTCTCTTTCTAAATCAAAGAACGTTTCAATGGCAACGACTGGATCTTCTATTGGGAGCCGAGTATCTCTTTTCGGATGCCGTATTCCTTCTTTATTGCATCCGTCGATCCCTCACAACGACAAATTAACACATAAATTGCGTCGCTATGTAATACTATAGGTTCTATGCCTTCTCTTTCTAAGTCGAGGAACGTTTCTATGGCAACGACAGGATCTTCTATTGGGAGGGTAGTATCTCTTTTCGGATGCACTATTCCTTCTTTATTGCATCCGTCGATCCCTCAAAATGACGAATTAAGACAGAAATTGCGTCGCTATGAAATACTATAGGTTCTATGCCTTCTCTTTCTAAATCGAGGATTGTTTTTATTGCAACGACAGGAATTTCTATTGGGAGGCGAGTATCTCTTTTCGGATGCACTATTCCTTCTTTATTGAATCCGTCGATCCCTCACAATGACGAATTATTACAGAAATTGCGTCGCTATGAAATACCATAGGTTCTATGCCTTCTCTTTCTAAATCGAGGAACGTTTCTATTGCAACGACAGGAACTTCTATTGGGAGGCGAGTATCTATTTTCGGATGCACTATTCCTTCTTTATTGCATCCGTCGATCCCTCACAATGACGAATTAACACAGAAATTGTTTCGCTATGAAATACAATAGGTTCTATGCCTTCTGTTTCTAAATCGAGGAACGTTTCTATGGCAGCGACAGGATCTTCTATTGGGAGGGGAGTATCTCTTTTCGGATGCACTATTCCTTCTTTATTGCATCCGCCGATCCCTCACAATGACGAATTAACACAGAATTTGCGTCGCTATGAAATACTATATCTTCTATGCCTTCTCTTTCTAAATGGAGGGACGTTTTAATGGCAACGACAGGATCTTCTATTGGGAGGCGAGTATCTCTTTTCGGATGCACTATTCCTTCTTTATTGCTTCCGTCGATCCATCACAATGACGAATTAACACAGAAATTGCGTCGCTATTAAATTCTATAGGTTCTATGTCTTCTCATTCTAAATCGACGAACGTTTCTATGGCATCGACAGGATCTTCTATTGGGAGGCGAGTATCTCTTTTCGGATGCACTATTCTTTCTTTATTGCTTCCGTCGATCCCTCACAATGACGAATTAACACAGAAATTGCGTCGCTATGAAATTCTATAGATTCTATGCCTTCTCTTTCTAAATCGAGCAACGTTTCTATGGCAACGACAGGATCATCTATTGGGAGGAGAGTATCTCTTTTCGGATGCACTATTCCTTCTTTATTGCATCCGTCGATCCCTCACAATGACGAATTAACACAGAGATTGTTTCGCTATGAAATACAATAGGTTCTATGCCTTCTGTTTCTAAATCGAGGAACGTTTCTATGGCAACGACAGGATCTTCTATTGGGAGGGGAGTATCTCTTTTCGGATGCACTATTCCTTCTTTATTGCATCCGTCGATCCCTCACAATGACGAATTAACACAGAAATTGCGTCGCTATTAAATTCTATAGGTTCTATGCCTTCTCATTCTAAATCGACGAACGTTTCTATGGCAACGACAGCATCTTATATTGCGAGGCGTGTGTCTCTTTTCGGATGCACTATTCCTTCTTCATTGCATACGTCGATCACTCACATTGACGAAATAACACAGAAATTGCGTCGCTATTAAACCCCTTATCTTCTATTCCTTCTCTTTCTAAATCGAGGAACGTCTCTATGGCAACGACAGGATCTTCTATTGGGAGGCGAGTATCTATATTCGGATGCCGTATTCCTTCTTTATTGCATCCGTCGATCCCTCACAACGACAAATTAACACATAAATTGCGTCGCTATGAAATACTATTGGTTCTATGCCTTCTCTTTCTAAATCGAGGAACGTTTCTATAGCAACGACACGATCTTCTATTGGGAGGCGAGTCTGTCGATCCCTCACAATGACGAATTAACACAGAAATTGCGTCGCTATGAAATACTATAGCTTCTATGCCTTCTCTTTCTAAAGCGAGTAACGTTTCTATGGCAACGACAGGATCATCTATTGGGAGGCGAGTATCTCTTTTCGGATGCACTTCCTTCTTTATTGCATCCGCCGATCCCTCACAATGACGAATTAACACAGAAATTGCGTCGCTATGAAATACTATAGGTTCTATGCCTTCACATTCTAAATCGAGGTCCGTTTCTATGGCAACGACAGGATCTTCTATTGGGACGGGAGTATCTCTTTTCGGATGCACTATTCCTTCTTTATTGCATCCGTCGGTCCCTCACAATGACTAATTAAGACAGAAATTGCGTCGCTATGAAATACTATAGGTTCTATGCCTTCTCTTTCTAAAACGAGGAACGTTTCTATTGCAACGATATGAACTTCTATTGGGAGGCGAGTATCTCTTTTCGGATGCACTATTCCTTCTTTATTGCATCCGTCGATCCCTCACAATGACGAATTGACTCAGAAATTTCGTTGCTTTAAATACTATAGGTGCTATGCCATCTCTTTCTAAATCGAGAAACGTTTCTATGGCAACGACAGGATCTTGTTTTGGGAGGCGAGTATCTCTTTTCGGATGCAGTATTCCTTCTTTATTGCATTCGTCGATCACTCACAATGACGAATTAACACAGAAATTGCGTCGCTATTAAATACTATCGGTTCTATGCCTTCTCATTCTAAATCGACGAACGTTTCTATGGCAACGACAGGATCTTCTATTGGGAGGCGAGTAACTCTTTTCGGATGCACTATTCCTTCTTTATTGCATCCATCGATCCCTCACAATGACGAATTAATACAGAAATTGTGTCGCTATGAAATACTATATCTTCTATGCCTTCTCTTTCTAAATCGTGGAACGTTTCTATGGCAACGACAGGATCTTAGATTGGGAGGCGAGTACCTATTTTCGGATGCCTATTCCTTCTTTATTGCATCCGTCGATCCCTCACAATAACAAACTAACACATAAATTGCGTCGCTATGAAATACTATAGGTTGTATGCTTTCTTTTTCTAAATCGAGGAACGTTTCTATGGCAACGACAGGATCTTCTATTGGGAGGCGAGTATCTTTTCGGATGCACTATTCCTTCTTTATTGCATCTGTCGATCCCTCAAAATTACGTATAAACATAGAAATTGCGTCGCTATGATATACTGTAGTTTCTATGCCTTCTCTTTCTAAATCGAGGAACGTTTCAATGGGAACGACAGGATCTTCTATTGGGAGGCGAGTATCTATTTTCGGATGCCGTATTCCTTCTTTATTGCATCCGTCGATCCCTCACAACGACAAGTTAACACATAAATTGCGTCGCTATGAAATACTATAGGTTGTATGCCTTCTCTTTCTAAATGGAGGATCGTTTCTATGGCAACGACACGATCTTCTATTGGGAGGCGAGTCTGTCGATCCCTCACAATGACCAATTACCACAGAAATTGCGTCGCTATGAAATACTATAGCTTCTATGCCTTCTCTTTCTACATCGAGGAACGTTCCTATGGCAACGAACGGAGTTTATATTGGGGAGGCGAGTATCTCTTTCCGGTGCACTATTCCTTCTTTATTGCATCCGTCGATACCTCACAATGACGAATTAATACAGAAATTGCGTTGCTATGAAATACTATATCTTCTATGCCTTCTCTTTCTAAATCGAGGAACGTTTCAATGGCAACGACAGGATCTTCTATTGGGAGGCGAGTATCTCTTTTCGGATGCACTATTCCTTCTTTATTGCATCCGTCGATCCCTCACAATGTCCAATTAACACATAAATTGCGTCGCTATGAAATACTATAGGTTCTATGCCTTCTCTTTCTAAATCGAGGAACGTTTCCATGGAAACGACCAGATCTTATATTGGGAGGCGAGTATCTCTTTTCGGATGCACTATTCCTTCTTTATTGCATCCGTCGATCCCTCACAATGACGAATTGACACAGAAATTGCGTCGCTATGAAATACTATAGGTTCTATGCCTTCTCTTTCTAAATCGAGGACCGTTTCTATGGCAACGCCGGATCTTCTATTTTGAGGCGAGTCTGTCGATCCCTCACAATGACGAATTAACACAGAAATTGCGTCGCTATGAAATTTTATTGCTTCTATGCCTTCTCTTTCTAAAGCGAGTAACGTTTCTATGGCAACGACAGGATCTTCTATTGGGAGGCGAGCATCTGTTTTCGGATGCACTATTCCTTCTTTATTGCATCCGCTGATCCCTCACAATGACGAATTAAAACCGAAATTGCGTCGCTATGAAATACTATAGGTTCTATGCCTTCACTTTCTAAATCGAGGTACGTTTCTATGGCAACGACAGGATCTTCTATTAGGAGGTGTGTATCTCTTTTCGGATGCCCTATTCCTTCCTTATTGCATCCGTCCATCCCTCACAATGACGAAATAACACAGAAATTGCGTCGCTATGAAATACTATATATATGAAGTAGCCGATAGGGCACGCGTCAACTCACGCAGTCTTGCGTTAAGTCTGAAACAGGATACTTCATAAATGCTATAAAGAAAAGAACGGAGCTTCTCGTATACTTAACTTTATTCTCTTGTGTGATACATCTCTATGGTGAATACAAGTAAGACTCTCTCCAGATATGGTTAACTGCGCCTTGCTAGGTCGTAGCTATGGACTTAGCTGAAGGCTATTCTAACTGTCTCTCGGCTAATGAGAGGAAGTCTTCGTACGTCTAGTCACTAGCAATGTCGTCCGTACAACTGGGGCGAGTGCTAGTCCGTCTTTCTAGAACTGCCATGTGGTGGCGCTAGGTCTGCAAGTACTGACAGTGGCGACACGGGGGTCCGACATGTACTAATGGACCGCGGCCGATTTAAGCTACCACCTAGCAAGTGTGGTGTCTTTCGGTGACACCACATTCCTCCCCCGCAAATCGGCGAACGGTCGTGTTATAAGGCTTCCGCCCGCCGTGGGGAGGGCCCCATGTTGACGTAGGCG
Source organism: Schistocerca cancellata (assembly GCF_023864275.1). Classification (NCBI taxonomy): domain Eukaryota; kingdom Metazoa; phylum Arthropoda; class Insecta; order Orthoptera; family Acrididae; genus Schistocerca; species Schistocerca cancellata. The sequence continues at coordinate 521,635,007 of NC_064634.1, read as the reverse complement.
ATGAGGTGGGGAGCCTAACAACAGGCGAGGCTGTGCCACCCGCACCCGGCCATTCGGTCCGAGGGTAGCTAGGAAACGCCTGGAAACCTACTCCAGGCTGCACGTCAACATGCTGCGTATGCGCCCGTAAAGAGACAGGAGTGGCCGAAGGGTCGACCTCCATTGCGTCGGGGTATCCGACGCGCGATGACGCCATGTGGTCCGGAGCGAAGGACAGCTGGTCACGGGAAGCGATCGGCGGCGCGTAACCCAGGGAGGCGGTTGGCGGCTGCAGCGAAGCGTCCTCTGCGGGCGGCGCCGGCGGCTGCGCGACGCCATGAGGCAAAATGGAAGGCATCGTCGGTAACACCTGGGGATGAGGCGAGCCAGTAGATGGGTCCCCAGGGCGCTGACCGGACGGCTCCGTCGCTGAAAGCAGACGGGGAGCGGCAGAACCCAGGCGACGACAGAGGCGCAGCTGATTGAGATGCCGACGCACCTCACCAGAAGCCCCCAAAACCAAATACATCGCCCGGCCGAGGCAGCGAAGAATGCGCCCTGCGAGCCAACGCCGTGAACCGCGATAGTTGCGATAGAATACAACGTCGCCAGGAGCAAAAGCAAGAGTCTGCCGCTGCACAGGAACCTGAAGCGGCGGATGCAGCAAAGACATCAAGGTTCGATGAGGACGACCGTGAAGCAACTCAGCCGGCGAGCGACCATCGCGGGGCTGAGAGCGATACGAAGACAAAAAAAGCAACAACGCGTCCTCCCGAGAATGCGACTCTTTCAACTTCAACATCTGTGACTTGAAAGTCCGGACCAAACGTTCAGCGGCACCGTTTGACTGAGGCGAAAACGGCGCGGATGTCAGATGGTGAATACCATTGGCCTTGCAGAATGACTGAAATTCTGCGGACATGAATTGTGGGCCATTGTCGGAAACAATAGACTGTGGAAGACCTTCCACGCAAAAGATAGCAGACAACGCTTGGATGGTGGCAGATGACGTCGTGTAAGACCTCCGGACAACAAAAGGAAAATTACTGAAGGAATCGACAACAACCAACCATCGAGCATTCCAGAATGGACCAGCAAAATCTATGTGTAAGCGTTGCCAAGGGGAAGTGGCTTTCGGCCATGCAAAGACTTTCCGCGGCGGTGCGGATTGTTGTTCGGCACACGCCATGCAAGAAGAGCACATATTCGTAATCGCAGCATCGATTCCGAACCAAGTACAGTGCTGACGAGCAAGTTTTTTCGTACGCACTATACCCCAATGTCCCTGGTGGAGAAGCTTTAAGACAGAGGACTGTAACGAACGTGGGACCACGACCCTAGACTGATCATTATCAGAACGCAACAACAAAACACCACGTCGCACAAAAAGTCTCTCCTTGTGAGCAAAAAATCTGCGAACCGACGGATCCTCGATCCGCGACTTTGACAAGGGCCATTGCGTAGCAACAAAACGCAAAACGGTAGCAAGGACAGGGTCAGCAGCTGTGGCTGTAGCTACACGACGAAAATCAATCGGAAACGATTCGACCACGTCATCAGTTTCAGCATCAATGAACATGCAAGCAAGTTCGGAAGAATCGAATGCTTTATCCTCAGCAACAGGCAAACGGGACAACGCATCGGCGTTTCCGTGCTGAGCAGTGGACCGATACAAGATATCGTAGCGGTACTGCGAGAGGAAAATAGACCAGCGAATTAATTTCTGCGCTGTACGAGGAAGTACAGGCTTGTCCGGATGAAAAAGCGATGTCAAAGGTTTGTGGTCTGTGACGATGGTAAAGTGACGACCATACAAAAAATCGTGAAACTTTGTAACACGAAACACGAGAGCCAAAGCTTCTTTCTCTATCTGGTAATAACTTCTTTGCGCTGACGAGAGCAATTTGGACGCAAAGGCTATAGGGCGATCATGCGAACCATCTTTGTGCGCAAGCACAGCACCGATCCCGAAATCCGATGCATCTACCATCAACAAAAGGGGTTTCTGGGGATCGAATGGCGTAAGGCAAGTATTTGAAAGCAACGCCGATTTCAATTGGCGAAAGGCGCGTTCGCATTCCGTCGACCAGACGAACGGAACACCGTTACGGCGTAAGCGATGAAGCGGAGCTGAAATGGAAGAGGCATGCGGAATAAAGTTATGGTAGTAATTTATTTTTCCCAACATACTCTGTAGCTGCTTCAAATTCTGCGGCGAAGGCAAGTCCTGTATGGCACGGAGGTGCTCGGGACTCGGATGTATGCCTTGGGCATTAATTACATGGCCCAGATATGGCAAGTCACGAGCAAAAAACACACATTTGTCCTTCCTCAAGCGAAGACCATTTTGTCGCAAGACCTGAAATAATTTTCGGAGATTCTGTAAATGTTCCGCTTCTGTCTTTCCGGAGATCACTATATCGTCCAGATAGTTTGCTGCAGTAGGGACCGACGCACAAATAGTTTGTAAATATTGCTGAAACAATGCAGGGGCGGATGCACACCCGAATGGCAGTCTTTTGAATCAGTACAAACCAAGATGCGTGTTAACCACCAATACGCGCTGGGATTCTTCGTCCACCGGGATTTGCAAGTACGCATCTGCTAGGTCCAACTTGGAAAAATATTTTCCCGGGCACAGTTTGTCAAAAAGATCTTCCGGGCGGGGCAAAGGAAAAGTAGCAGTCACTAGTTGTGGATTCACTGTTGCCTTGAAGTCCACGCAAAGTCTCAATTTTCCGGAAGGTTTTTGCAAAATAACTAAGGGTGAGGCCCAGAGAGAAGCCTGCACACGTTCAATGACACCTTGTGATTCTAAATCGTGTAATGTTCTTGCGACCTCATCACGCAATGCGTGGGGAACATTGCGCGCTCTGAAAAATTTCGGTTGCGCGTTGACTTTGAGTTCCAAATGTGATTCATAGTTCTTAGCGCAACCAAGGCCCGGTGCAAAAATGTCTGCAAATTCCTCACATAGACTAGAAACACTGGCTGAAGGCACAGTCTGGTTCACTGATAGGACCTGATTTACAATAGACAAGTTAAACAATTGAAATAAATCTAAACCAAACAAGTTCACTGCAGCAGAAGAACGAAGAACGTAAAATGACACAAGTTTTGTTTGTCCCTTGTATGTTGCAAGAAGGCTGCACTGTCCTAACAGGGATATGCTGTCCTGAATAACTAGTGAGCTGAACATGTGCGGCACGCAACGGCGGTGCGCCCAGTTGTTTGTACGTGGCGTGATTGAGCAATGAAACTGCAGCTCCGGTATCGAGCTGGAATGGTATCACTTGTCCGGCAAAGTCCAAATCTACAAAAAGTTTATTGTCCTGCTGACGACAAGAGCGACTGTTTTGTGCAACTTGAACAGACACTGGTACAGAATCACTTGCGACGTGACTGGATTGCCGTCGACGTCGACGCACACGTTTTGTGGGACAAACACAGTCACAGAGAGAGGCACACTGGGCGGAGTGGCATTAACGACATGAATGTCCATGGGCGAAGGTTCCCGAGCCTGAGTGTCCTTGGTTCGATTCCGGCGCGAAGCAAAGGGCCTGGAAAGGTTGGTAGTGTCCGATCTGAGCTTTTTCTGGCAAACACTTTGAACATGTCCTTTCTTATTACAGAAAAAGCAAATAGCTTGGCGTGACAGGCAATTCTCACGCGAATGTCTAGTTGCACACCGCGGGCATGATTTCAGCACTGAATTTGCTTGCTTTCGCGGGACACGTGTTTCTGCGCTTGGCGTGCGCGAAGGCTGTTTACAGTTCCTTGCAGCGCGTCCGGCGGGCCGGTTAATGCGACACACAGCTGGCGAAGTTTCAAATGATGCCTGAGCAAAGTCAAGTGTGTCTTGCCTATCCAATAGGTCTATCACTTGTTGAAGGGAGGGATTGACTAGTTTCAAAATCTGTTCCCTTATGCGAGCATCAGAAACGTTCTGTGCTATTGCATCACGCACCATTGTATCTGAATAAGGAAGGCCACAGTCACATTCAAATGCGCAGTCCCTAGTAAGGCCTTGCAAAGTTGCAACCCACTCCCGATTAAAGTCTGAAACAGGATACTTCATAAATGATATAAAGAAAAGAACGGAGCTTCTCGTATACTTAACTTTATTCTCTTGTGTGGTACATTACTATGGTGAATACAAGTAAGACTCTCTCCAGATATGGTTAACTGCGCCTTGCTAGGTCGTAGCTATGGACTTAGCTGAAGGCTATTCTAACTGTCTCTCGGCTAATGAGAGGAAGGCTTCGTACGTCTAGTCACTAGCAATGTCGTCCGTACAACTGGGACGAGTGCTAGTCCGTCTTTCTAGAACTGCCATGTGGTGGCGCTAGGTCTGCAAGTGCTGACAGTAGCGACACGCGGGTCCGACATGTACTAATGGACCGCGGCCGATTTAAGCTACCACGTAGCAAGTGTGGTGTCTGGCGGTGACACCACACTATATCTTCTATGCCTTCTCTTTCTAAATCGAGGAACGTTTCTATGGCAACGACAGGATCTTCTATTGGGAGGGGAGTATCTCTTTTTGGATGCACTATTCCTTCTTTATTGCATCCGTCGATCCCTCACAATGACGAATTAAAACAGAAATTGCGTCGATAGGAATTACTATAGGTTCTATGCCTTCTCTTCCTAAATCGAGGATCGTTTCTATTGCAACGACAGGAACTTCTATTGGGAGGCGAGTATCTATTTTCGGATGCACTATTCCTTCTTTATTGCATCCGTCGATTACTCACAATGACGAATTAACACATAAATTGAGTCGCTATGAAATACTATGGGTTCTATGCCTTCTCTTTCTAAATCGAGGAACGTTTCCATGGAAACGACCAGATCTTATATTGGGAGGCGAGTATCTCTTATCGGATGCACAATTCCTTCTTTATTGCATCCGTCGATCCCTCACAATGACGAATTAACACAGAAATTGCGTCGCTATGAAATACAATAGGTTTTATGCCTTCTCTTTCTAAATCGAGGAACGTTCCTATGGCAACGAACGGAGTTTATATTGGGAGGCGAGTATCTCTTTTCCGATGCACTATTCCTTCTTTATTGCATCCGTCGATCCCTCACAATGACGAATTGACACAGAAATTGCGTCGCTTTAAATACTATAGGTGCTACGCCATCTCTTTCTAAATCGAATAACGTTTCTATGGCAACGACAGGATCTTATATTGGGAGGCGAGTATCTCTTTTCGGATGCACTATTCCTCCTTTATTGCATCCGTCGATCACTCACAATGACGAATTAGCACAGAAATTGCGTCACTATTAAATACTATAGGTTCTATGCCTTCTCATTCTAAATCGACGAACGTTTCTATGGCAACGACAGGATCTTATATTGGGAGGCGAGTATCTCTTTTCGGATGGACTATTCCTTCTTTATTGCATCCGTCGATACCTCACAATGACGAATTAATACAGAAATTGCGTCGCTATCAAATACTATAGGTTCTATGCCTTCTCTTTCTAAATCGACGTACGATTCTATGGCAACGACAGGATCTACTATTAGGAAGCGAGTATCTATTTTGTATGCCCTATTCCTTCTTTGTTGCATCCGTCGATCCCTCACAATGACGAAATAACACAGAAATTGGGTCGCTGTGTTATACTATATCTTCTATGCCGTCTCTTTCTAAATCGAGGAACGTTTCTATGGCAACGACAGGATCTTCTATTGGGAGGCGAGTATCTATTTTCGGATGCCCTATTCCTTCTTTATTGCATCCGTCGATCCCTCACAATGAAAAATTAACACAGAAATTGCGTCGCTATGAAATATAATAGGTTCTATGCCTTCTCTTTCTAAATCGAGGAACGTTTCTATGGCAACGACAGGATCTTCTATTGGGAGGCGAGTATCTCTTTTCGGATGCACTATTCCTTCTTTATTGCATCCGTCGATCCCTCACAATGACGAATTAACACAGAAACTGCGTCGCTATGAAATACTATAGCTTCTATGCCTTCTCTTCCTAAATAGAGTAACGTTTCTATGGCAACGACAGGATCTTATATTGGGAGGCGAGTACCTCTTTTCGGATGCACTATTCCTTCTTTATTGCACCCGTCCATCCCTCACAATGACGAATTAACACAGATATTGCGTCGCTATGAAATACTATAGGTTCTATGCCTTCTCTTTCTAAATCGACGTACGTTTCTATGGCAACGACAGTATCTTCTATTAGGAAGCGAGTATCTATTTTCGGATGCCCTATTCCTTCTTTGTTGCATCCGTCGATCCCTCACAATGACGAAATAACACAGAAACTGCTTCGCTGTGTTATACTATATCTTCTATGCCTTCACTTTCTAATTCGAGGAACGTTTCTATGGCAACGACAGGATCTTCTATTTTGAAGGGGTATCTCTTTTCGGATACACTATTCCTTCTTTATTGCATCCGTCGATCCCTTACAATGACGAATTAAGACAGAAATTGCGTCGCCTTGAAATACTATAGGTTCTATGCCTTCTCTTTCTAAATCGAGGAACGTTTCTATGGCAACAAAAGTATCTTCTATTGGGAGGCGAGTATCTCTTTTCGGATGCACTATTCTTTCTTTATTGCATCCATCGATCCCTCACAATGACGAATTAACACAGAAATTGCGTCGCTATGAAATACTATAGGTTCTGTGCCTTCTCTTTCTAAATCGAGTAACGTTTCCATGGCAGCGACAAGATCTTCTATTGGGAGGCGAGTATCTCTTTTCGGATGCACTATTAATTCTTTATTGCATCCGTCGATCCCTCACAATGACGAATTAACACAGAAATTGCGTCGCTATCAAATACTATAGATTCTATGCCTTCTCTTTCTATTTCGATTAACGTGTCTATGGCAACGACAGGATCTTCTATTGGGAGGGGAGTTTCTCTTTTCGGATGCACTATTCCTTCTTTATTGCATCCGTCGATCCCTCACAATGACGAATTAACACAGAAATTGCGTCGCTATGAAATACTATAGGTTCTGTGCCTTCTCTTTCTAAATCGAGTAACGTTTCCATGGCAGCGACAAGATCTTCTATTGGGAGGCGAGTATCTCTTTTCGGATGCACTATTAATTCTTTATTGCATCCGTCGATCCCTCACAATGACGAATTAACACAGAAATTGCGTCGCTATCAAATACTATAGCTTCTATGCCTTCTCTTTCTAAATCGAGTAACGTTTCTATGGCAATGACAGAATCTTCTATTGGGAGGCAAGTATCTCATTTCGAATGCACTATTCCTTCTTTATTGCATCCGTCGATCCCTCACAATGACGAATTGACACAGAAGTTGCGTCGCTTTAAATACTATAGGTGCTATGCCATCTCCTTCTAAATCGAATAACGTTTCTATGGCAACGACAGGATCTTATATTTTGAGACGAGTATCTCTTTTCGGATGCACTATTCCTTCATTATTGCATCCGACGATCACTCACAATGACGAATTAGCACAGAAATTGCGTCACTATTAAATACTATAGGTTCTATGCCTTCTCATTCTAAATCGACGAACGTTTCTATGGCAACGACAGGATCTTATATTGGGAGGCGAGTATCTCTTTTCGGATGGACTATTCCTTCTTTATTGCATCCCTCGATCGCTCACAATGACGAATTAACACAGAAATTGCGTCGCTATGAAATACTATAGCTTCTATGCCTTCTCTTTCTAAATTGAGTAACGATTCTATGGCAACGACAGGATCTTATATTGGGAGGCGAGTACCTCTTTTCGGATGCACTATTCCTTCTTTGTTGCTTCCGTCGATCCCTCACTATGACGAAATAACACAGCAATTGCTTCGCTGTGTTATACTATATCTTCTATGCCTTCACTTTCTAAATCGAGGAACGTTTCTATGGCAACGACAGGATCTTCTATTTTGAAGGGGTATCTCTTTTCGGATACACTATTCCTTCTTTATTGCATCCGTCGATCCATCACAATGACGAATTAAGACAGAAATTGCGTCGCTATGAAATACTATAGGTTCTATGCCTTCTCTTTCTAAATCGAGGAACTTTTCTATTGCAACGACAGGAACTTCTATTGGGAGGCGAGTATCTATTTTCGGATGCACTATTCCTTCTTTATTTCATCCGTCGATCCCTCACAATGACGAATTAACGCATAAATTGCGTCGCTATGGAATACTATAGGGTCTCTGCCTTCTCTTTCTAAATTGAGGAACGTTTCTATGACAACGACAGGATGTTCTATAAGGAGGCGAGTATCTCTTTTCGGATGAACTACTCCTTCTTTATTGCATCCGTCGATCCCTCACAATGACGAATTAACACAGAAATTGCGTCGATATGCAATACTATATCTTCTATTGCTTCTCTTCCTAAATCGAGGATCGTTTCTATTGCAACGACAGGAACTTCTATTGGGTGGCGAGTATCTATTTTCGGATGCACTATTCCTTCTTTATTGCATCCGTCGATTACTCACAATGACGAATTAACACATAAATTGCGTCGCTATGAAATACTATGGGTTCTATGCCTTCTCTTTCTAAATCGAGGAACGTTTCCATGGAAACGACCAGATCTTATATTGGGAGGCGAGTGTCTGTTATCGGATGCACAATTCCTTCTTTATTGCATCCGTCGATCCCTCACAATGACGAATTAACACAGAAATTGCGTCGCTATGAAATACAATAGGTTTTATGCCTTCTCTTTCTAAATCGAGGAACGTTCCTATGGCAACGAACGGAGTTTATATTGGGAGGCGAGTATCTCTTTTCCGATGCACTATTCCCTCTTTATTGCATCCGTCGATCCCTCACAATGACGAATTGACACAGAAATTGCGTCGCTTTAAATACTATAGGTGCTATGCCATCTCTTTCTAAATCGAATAACGTTTCTATGGTAACGACAGGATCTTATATTGGGAGACGAGTATCTCTTTTCGGATGCACTATTCCTTCTTTATTGCATCCGTCGATCACTCACAATGACGAATTAATACAGAAATTGCGTCGCTATGAATTACTATAGGTTCTATGCCTTCTCTTTCTAAATCGATGTACGTTTCTATGGCAACGACAGGATATTGTATTAGGAAGCGTGTATCTATTTTCGGATGCCCTATTCCTTCTTTGTTGCATCCGTCGATCCCTCACAATGACGAATTAACACAGAAATTGCGTCGCTATGAAATACTATATCTTCTATGCCGTCTCTTTCTAAATCGAGGAGCATTTCTATGGCAACGACAGGATCTTCTATTGCGAGGCGAGTATCTATTTTCGGGAGCACTATTCCTTCTTTATTGCATCCGTCGATACCTCACAATGACGAATTAACACAGAAATTATGTCGCTATGAAATACAATAGGTTCTATGCCTTCTCTTTCTAATTCGAGGAGCGTTTGTATGGCAACGACCGGACCTTATATTGGGAGGCGAGTATCTCTTTTCCGGTGTACTATTCCTTCTTTATTGCATCCGTTGATCCGTCACAATGAAGAATAAACACAGAAATTGCGTCGCTATGAAATACTATAGGTTCTATGCCTTCTCTTTCTAAATCGTGGAACGCTTGTATGGCAACGACAGGATCTTCTATTGGGAGGCGAGTATCTCTTTTCGGATGCACTATTCCTTCTTTATTGCATCCGCCGATCCCTCACAATGACGAATTAACACAGAAATTGCGTCGCTATGAAATACTATAGCTTCTATGCCTTCTCTTTCTAAATAGAGTAACGTTTCTATGGCAACGACAGGATCTTATATTGGGAGGCGAGTACCTCTTTTCGGATGCACTATTCCTTCTTTGTTGCTTCCGTCGATCCTTCACAATGACGAAATAACACAGAAATTGCTTCGCTGTGTTATACTATATCTTCTATGCCTTCACTTTCTAAATCGAGGAACGTTTCTATGGCAACGAAAGGATCTTCTATTTTGAAGGGGTATCTCTTTTCGGATACACTATTCCTTGTTTATTGCATCCGTCGATCCATCACAATGACGAATTAAGACAGAAATTGCGTCGCTATGAAATACTATAGGTTCTATGCCTTCTCTTTCTAAATCGAGGAACGTTTCTATTGCAACGACAGGAACTTCTATTGGGAGGCGAGTATCTATTTTCGGATGCACTATTCCTTCTTTATTTCATCCGTCGATCCCTCACAATGACGAATTAACGCATAAATTGCGTCGCTATGGAATACTATAGGGTCTCTGCCTTCTCTTTCTAAATTGAGGAACGTTTCTATGGCAACGACAGGATGTTCTGTAAGGAGGCGAGTATCTCTTTTCGGATGAACTACTCCATCTTTATTGCATCCGTCGATCCCTCACAATGACAAATTAACACAGAAATTGCGTCGATATGAAATACTATATCTTCTATTTCTTCTCTTCCAGAATCGAGGAACGTTCCTATGGCAACGAACGGATCTTATATCGGGAGGCGAGTATCTCTTTTCCGATGCACTATTCCTTCTCTATTGCATCCGTCGATCCATCACAATGACGAATTAACACATAAATTGCGTCGCTATGACATACTATAGGTTCTATGCTTTCTAATTATAAATCTAGGAACGTTTCCATGGAAACGACCGGATCTTATATTGGCAGATGAGTATCTCTTTTCAGATGCACTATTCCTTCTTTATTGGATCCGTCGATCCCTCACAATGGCGAATTAACACAGAAATAGCGTAGCTATGAAATACTTTAGCTTCTATGCCTTCTCTTTCTAAATCGAGTAACGTTTCTATGGCAACGACAGGATCTTCTATTGGGAGGCAAGTATCTCATTTCTAGATCGACGATCGTTTAGATGGCAACGACAGGATCTTCTATTTGGAGGGGAGTTTCTCTTTTCGGATGCACTATTCCTTCTTTATTGCATCCGTCGATCCCTCACAATGGCGAATTATCACAGAAATTGCGTCGCTATGAAATACTATAGCTTCTATGCCTTCTCTTTCTAAATCGAGTAACGTTTCTATGGCAATGACAGAATCTACTATTGGGAGGCAAGTATCTCATTTCGAATGCACTATTCCTTCTTTATTGCATCCGTCGATACCTCACAATGACGAATTAATACAGAAATTGCGTCGCTATGAAATACTATATCTTCTAAGCCGTCTCTTTCTAAATCGAGGAGCATTTCTATGGCAACGACAGGATCTTTTATTGCGAGGCGAGTATCTATTTTCGGGAGCACTATTCCTTCTTTATTGCATCCGTCGATACCTCACAATGACGAATTAACACAGAAATTGTGTCGCTATCAAATACAATAGGTTCTATGCATTCTCTTTCTAATTCGAGGAACGTTCCTATGGCAACGACCGGACCTTATATTGGGAGGCGAGTATCTCTTTTCGGATGCACTATTCCTTCTTTATTGCATCCGTCGATAACTTACAATGACGAATTAACACAGAAATTGCGTCGCTATGAAATACTATAGGTTCTATGCCTTCTCTTTCTAATTCGAGGAACGTTCCTATGGCAACGACCGGACCTTATATTGGGAGGCGAGTATCTCTTTTCGGACGCACTATTCCTTCTTATTGCATCCGTCGATCCCTCACAATGACGAATTAATACAGAAATTGCGTCGCTATGAAATACTATAGGTTCTATGCCTTCTCTTTCTATATCGAGGAACGTTTCCATGGAAACGACCGGATCTTATATTGGGACTCGAGTATCTCTGTTCGGATGCACTATTCCTCATTTATTGCATCCGTCGATCCCTCACAATGACGAATCAACACAGAAATTGCGTAGCTATGAAATACAAGAGGTTCCATGCCTTTCTTTCTAAATCGAGGAACGTTCCTATGGCAACGACCGGATCTTATATTGGGAGGCGAGTATCTCTTTTCCAGTGCACTATTCCTTCTTTATTGCATCCGTCGATCCGTCACAATGACGAATTAACACAGAAATTGCGTCGCTATGAAATAATATAGGTTCTATGCCTTCTCTTTCTAAATCGTGGAACGTTTCTATGGCAACGACAGGATCTTATATTGGGAGGCGAGTATCTATTTTCAGATGCGCTATTCCTTCTTTATTGCATTCGACGATCCCTCACAACGACGAATTAACACAGATATTGCGTCGCTATGAAATGCTATAGGTTCTTTGCCTTCTCCCTCTAGATCGAGGAACGTTTAGATGGCAACGACAGGAACTTATATTGGGAGGCGAGTATCTCTTTTCGGATGCACTATTCTTTCTTTATTGCATCCGTCGATCCCTCACAATGACGAATTAACACAGAAATTGCGTCGCTATGAAATACTATAGGTTCTATGCCTTCTCTTTCTAAATCGAGTAACGTTTCTATGGCAGCGACAAGATCTTCTAATGGGAGGCGAGTATCTCTTTTCGGATGCACTATTCCTTCTTTATTGCATCCGTCGATCCCTCACCATGACGAATTAACTCAGTAATTTCGTCCCTATGAAATACTATAGGTTCTATGACTTCTCTTTCTAGATCGAGGAACGTTTCTATGGTAACGACAGGATGTTATATTGGGAGGCGAGTATCTCTTTTCGGATGCACTATTCCATCTTTGTTGCAACCGCCGATCCCTCACAATGAAAAATTAACACAGAAATCGCGTCGCTATGAAATACTATATCTTCTATGCCTTTTCCTTCTAAATCGAGGAACGTTTCTATGGCATCGACAGGATCTTCTATTGGGAGGCGAGTATCTCTTTTCGGATTCACTATTCCTTCTTTATTGCATCCGTCGATCCCTCACAATGACGAATTAACACGCAAATTGCGTCGATAAGAAATACTATATCTTCTATGGCTTCTCTTTCAGAATCGAGGAACGTTCCTATAGCAACGACCGGATCTTATATTGGGAGGCGAGTATCTCTTTTCGGATGCACTATTCTTTCTTTATTGCATCCGTCGATCCCTCACAATGACGAATTAACACAGAAATTGCGTCGCTATGAAATACTATAGGTTCTATGCCTTCTCTTTTTAAATCGATTAACGTTTCAATGGCAACGACCGGATCTTATATTGGGAGGCGGGTATCTCTTTTCAGATGCACTATTCCTTCTTTATTGCATGCGTCGATCCCTCACAATGGCGAATTATCACAGAAATTGCGTCGCTATGAAATACTATAGCTTCTATGCCTTCTCTTGCTAAATCGAGTAACGTTTCTATGGCAATGACAGAATCTTCTATTGGGAGGCAAGTATCTCATTTCTAGATCGACGATCGTTTAGATGGCAGCGACAGGATCTTCTATTGGGAGGGGAGTTTCTCTTTTCGGATGCACTATTCCTTCTTTATTGCATCCGTCGATCCCTCACAATGGCGAATTATCACAGAAATTGCGGCGCTTTGAAATACTATAGCTTCTATGCCTTCTCTTTCTAAATCGAGTAACGTTTCTATGGCAATGACAGAATCTTCTATTGGGAGGCAAGTATCTCATTTCGAATGCACTATTCCTTCTTTATTGCATCCGTCGATCCCTCACTATGACGAATTAACACAGAAATTCCGTCGCTATGAAATACTATAGGTTCTATGCCTTCTCCTTCTAAATCGCGGAACGTTTCTATGGCAACGACAGAATCTTCTATTAGGAGGCGAGTATCTCTTTTCGGATGCCCTATTCCTTCTTTATTGCATCCGTCGATCCCTGACAATGACGAATTAACACAGATATTGCGTCGCCCTGAAATACTATACGTTGTATGCCATCTCATTCTAAATCGAGGAACGTTTCTATGGCAACGACAGTATCTTCTATTGGGAGGCGAGTATCTCATTTCGGATGCACTATTCTTTCTTTATTGCATCCGTCGATCCCTCACAATGACGAATTAACACAGAAATTGCGTCGCTATGAAATACTATAGGTTCTATGCCTTCTCTTTCTAAATCGAGTAACGTTTCTATGGCAGCGACAAGATCATCTATTGGGAGGCGAGTATCTCTTTTCGGATGCACTATTCCTTCTTTATTGCATCCGTCGATCCCTCACCATGACGAATTAACTCAGTAATTTCTTCGCTATGAAATACTATAGGTTCTATGCCTTCTCTTTCTAGATCGAGGAACGTTTCTATGGTAACGACAGGATCTTATATTGGGAGGCGAGGATCTCTTTTCGGATGCACTATTCCATCTTTGTTGCAACCGCCGATCCCTCACAATGAAGAATTAACACAGAAATCGCGTCGCTATGAAATACTATATCTTCTATGCCTTTTCCTTCTAAATCGAGGTACGTTTCTATGGCAACGACAGTATTTTCTATTGGGAGGCGAGTATCTCTTTTCGGATTCACTATTCCCTCTTTATTGCATCCGTCGATCCCTCACAATGACGAATTAACACGCAAATTGCGTCGATATGAAATACTATATCTTCTATGGCTTCTCTTTCAGAATCGAGGTACGTTCCTATAGCAACGACCGGATCTTATATTGGGAGGCGAGTATCTCTCTTCCGATGCACTATTCCTTCTTTATTGCATCCCTCGATCCATCACAATGACGAATTAACACAGAAATTGCGTCGCCTTGAAATACTATAGGTTCTATGCCTTCTCTTTCTATATCGAGGAACGTTTCTATGGCAACGACAGTATCTTCTATTGGGAGGCGAGTATCTCTTTTCGGATGCACTATTCTTTCTTTATTGCATCCGTCGATCCCTCACAATGACGAATTAACACAGAAATTGCGTCGCTATGAAATACTATAGGTTCTATGGCTTCTCTTTCTAAATCGAGTAACGTGTCTATGGCAACGACAGGATCTTCTATTGGGAGGGGAGTTTCTCTTTTCGAATGCACTATTCCTTCTATATTGCATCCGTCGATCCCTCACAATGACGAATTAACACAGAAATTGCGTCGCTATGAAATACTATATCTGCTATGCCTTCTCTTTCTAAATCGAGGAGCATTTCTATGGCAACGACAGGTTCTTCTATTGCGAGGCGAGTATCTATTTTCGGGAGCACTATTCCTTCTTTATTGCATCCGTCGATACCTCACAATGACGAATTAACACAGAAATTGAGTCGCTATGAAATACAATAGGTTCTATGCCTTCTCTTTCTAATTCGAGGAACGTTCCTATGGCAACGACCGGACCTTATATTGGGAGGCGAGTATCTCTTTTCCGGTGTACAATTCCTTCTTTATTGCATCCGTTGATCCGTCACAATGAAGAATTAAGACAGAAATTGCGTCGCTATGAAATACTATAGGTTCTATGCCTTCTCTTTCTAAATCGAGGAACGTTCCTATGGCAACGACCGGACCTTATATTGGGAGGCGAGTATCTCTTTTCGGACGCACTATTCCTTCTTATTGCCTCCGTCGATCCCTCACAATGACGAATTAATACAGAAATTGCGTCGCTATGAAATACTATAGGTTCTATGCCTTCTCTTTCTATATCGAGGAACGTTTCCATGGAAACGACCGGATCTTATATTGGGACTCGAGTATCTCTGTTCGGATGCACTATTCCTCATTTATTGCATCCGTCGATCCCTCACAATGACGAATCAACACAGAAATTGCGTAGCTATGAAATACAAGAGGTTCTATGCCTTTCTTTCTAAATCGAGGAACGTTCCAATGGCAACGACAGGATCTTATATTGGGAGGCGAGTATCTATTTTCGGATGCGCTATTCCTTCTTTATTGCATTCGACGATCCCTCACAACGACGAATTAACACAGAAATAGAACTACAGGTTCTATGGCTTCTCCTTCTAGATCGAGGAACGTTTAGATGGCAACGACAGGAACTTATATTGGGAGGCGAGTATCTCTTTTCGGATGCACCATCCCCTCTTTATTGCATCCGTCAATCCCTCAACATGACGAATTAACTCAGTAATTGCGTCGCCATGAAATACAATAGGTTCAATGCCTTCTCTTTCTAGATCGAGGAACGTTTCTATGGTAACAGCAGGATCTTAAATTGGGAGGCGAGTATCTCTTTTCGGATGCACTATTCCATCTTTGTTGCATCTGCCGATCCCTCACAATGAAGAATTAACACAGATATCGCGTCGCTATGAAATACTATATCTTCTATGCCTTTTCCTTCTAAATCGAGGTACATTTCTATGGCAACGTCAGGATCTTCTATTGGGAGGCGAGTATCTCTTTTCGCATTCACTATTCCTTGTTTATTGCATCCGTCGATCCCTCACAATGACGAATTAACACGCAAATTGCGTCGCTATGAAATACTATAGGTTCTATGCCTTCTCTTTCTAAATCGAGGAATGTTTCTATGGCAACAACAGGATCTTCTATTGGGAGGCGAGCATCTATTTTCGGAAGCACTATTCCTTCTTTATTGCATCCGTCGATCCATCACAATGACGAATTAACACAGATATTGCGTCGCCTTGAAATACTATAGGTTCTATGCCTTCTCATTCTAAATCGAGGAACGTTTCTATGGCAACGACAGTATCTTCTATTGGGAGGCGAGTATCTCTTTTCGGATGCACTATTCTTTCTTTATTGGATCCGTCGATCCCTCACAATGAGGAATTAACACAGAAATTGCGTCGCTGTGAAATACTATAGGTTCTATGCCTCCTCTTTCTAAATCGAGTAACGTTTCTATGGCAGCGACAAGATCTTCTATTGGGAGGCGAGTATCTCTTTTCGGATGCACTATTCCTTCTTTATTGCATCCGTCGATCCCTCACCATGACGAATTAACTCAGTAATTTCGTCGCTATGAAATACTACAGGTTCTATGCCTCCTTCTTCTAAATTGAGGAACGTTTCTATGGTAACGACAGGATCTTATATTGGGAGGCGAGGATCTCTTTTCGGATGCACTATTCCATCTTTGTTGCAACCGCCGATCCCTCACAATGAAGAATTAACACAGAAATCGCGTCGCTATGAAATACTATATCTTCTATGCCTTTTCCTTCTAAATCGAGGTACGTTTCTATGGCAACGACAGGATCTTCTATTGGGAGGCGAGTATCTCTTTTCGGATTCACTATTCCTTCTTTATTGCATCCGTCGATCCCTCACAATGACGAATTAACACGCAAATTGCGTCGATATGAAATACTATATCTGCTATGGCTTCTCTTTCAGAATCTAGGAACGTTCCTATAGCAACGACCGGATCTTATATTGGGAGGCGAGTATCTCTTTTCCGATGCACTATTCCTTCTTTATTGCATCCGTCGATCCATCACAATGACGAATGAACACAGAAATTGCGTCGCCTTGAAATACTATAGGTTCTATGCCTTCTCTTTCTAAATCGAGGAACGTTTCTATGGCAACGACAGTATCTTCTATTGGGAGGCGAGTATCTCTTTTCGGATGCACTATTCTTTCTTTATTGCATCCGTCGATCCCTCACATTGACGAATTAACACAGAAATTGCGTCGCTATGAAATACTATAGGTTCTATGCCTTCTCTTTCTAAATCGAGTAACGTTTCTATGGCAGAGACAAGATCTTCTATTGGGAGGCGAGTATCTATTTTCGGATGCACTATTCCTTCTATATTGCATCCGTCGATCCCTCACAATGACGAATTAACACATAAATTGCGTCGCTATGACATACTATAGGTTCTATGCTTTCTAATTCTAAATCTAGTAACGTTTCCATGGAAACGAACGGATTTTATATTGGGAGGCGAGTATCTCTTTTCAGATGCACTATTCCTTCTTTATTGCATCCGTCGATCCCTCACAATGGCGAATTATCACAAAAATTGCGTCGCTATGAAATACTATAGCTTCTACGCCTTCTCTTTCTAAATCGAGTAACGTTTCTATGGCAATGACAGAATCTTCTATAGGGAGGCAAGTATCTCATTTCGAATGCACTATTCCTTCTTTATTGCATCCGTCGATCCCTCACTATGACGAATTAACACAGAAATTGCGTCGCTATGAAATACTATAGGTTCTATGCCTTCTCTTTCTAAATCGCGGAACGTTTCTATGGCAACGACAGAATCTTCTATTAGGAGGCGAGTATCTCCTTTCGGATGCCCTATTCCTTCTTTATTGCATCCGTCGATCCCTCACAATGACGAATTAACACGTAAATTGCGTCGCCTTGAAATACTATAGGTTCTATGCCTTCTCTTTCTAAATCGAGTAACGTTTCTATGGCAGCGACAAGATCTTCTATTGGGAGGCGAGTATCTCTTTTCGGATGCACTATTCCTTCTTTATTGCATCCGTCGATCCCTCACCATGACGAATTAACTCAGTAATTTCGTCGCTATGAAATAATATGGGTTCTATGCCTTCTCTTTCTAGATCGAGGAACGTTTCTATGGTAACGACAGGATCTTATATTGGGAGGCGAGGATCTCTTTTCGGATGCACTATTCCATCTTTGTTGCAACCGCCGATCCCTCACAATGAAGAATTAACACAGAAATCGCGTCGCTATGAAATACTATATCTTCTATGCCTTTTCCTTCTAAATCGAGGTACGTTTCTATGGCAACGACAGGATCTTCTATTGGGAGGCGAGTATCTATTTTCGGATGCACTATTCCTTCTTTATTTCATCCGTCGATCCCTCACAATGACGAATTAACGCATAAATTGCGTCGCTATGGAATACTATAGGGTCTCTGCCTTCTCTTTCTAAATTGAGGAACGTTTCTATGGCAACGACATGATGTTCTATAAGGAGGCGAGTATCTCTTTACTCCTTCTTTATTGCATCCGTCGATCCCTCACAATGACGAATTAACACAGAAATTGCGTCGATATGAAATACTATATCTTCTATTTCTTCTCTTTCAGAATCGAGGAACGTTCCTATGGCAACGACCGGATCTTATATTGGGAGGCGAGTATCTCTTTTCCGATGCACTATTCCTTCTTTATTGCATCCGTCGATCCATCACAATGACGAACTAACACAGAAATTGCGTCGCTATGAAATACTATAGATTCTATGCCTTCTCTTTCTAAATCGATTAACGTGTCTATGGCAACGACAGGATCTTCTATTGGGAGGGGAGTTTCTCTTTTCGGATGCACTATTCCTTCTTTATTGCATCCGTCGATCCCTCACAATGCCGAATTAACACATAAATTGCGTCGCTATGACATACTATAGGTTCTATGCTTTCTAATTACAAATCTAGGAACGTTTCCATGGAAACGACCGGATCTTATATTTGGAGGCGAGTATCTCTTTTCAGATGCACTATTCCTTCTTTATTGCATCCGTCGATCCCTCACAATGGCGAATTAACACAGAAATTGCGTCGCTATGAAATACTATAGCTTCTATGCCTTCTCTTTCTAAATCGAGTAACGTTTCTATGGCAACGACAGGATCTTCTATTGGGAGGCAAGTATCTCATTTCTAGATCGACGATCGTTTAGATGGCAACGAGAGGATCTAGTATTGAGAGGGGAGTTTCTCTTTTCGGATGCACTATTCCTTCTTTATTGCATCCGTCGATCCCTCACAATGACGAATTAACACAGAAATTGCATCGCTATGAAATACTATATCTGCTATGCCTTCTCTTTCTAAATCGAGGTACGTTTCTATGGCAACGACAGGATCTTCTATTGGGAGGCGAGTATCTCTTTTCGGATTCACTATTCCTTCTTTATTGCATCCGTCGATCCCTCACAATGACGAATTAACACGCAAATTGCGTCGCTATGAAATACTATAGGTTCTATGCCTTCTCTTTCTAAATCGAGGAATGTTTCTATGGCAACAACAGGATCTTCTATTGGGAGGCGAGCATCTATTTTCGGAAGCACTATTCCTTCTTTATTGCATCCGTCGATCCTTCACAATGACGAATTAACACAGAAATTGCGCCGCCTTGAAATACTATAGGTTCTATGCCTTCTCATTCTAAATCGAGGAACGTTTCTATGGCAACGACAGTATCTTCTATTGGGAGGCGAGTATCTCTTTTCGGACGCACTATTCCTTCTTATTGCCTCCGTCGATCCCTCACAATGACGAATTAATACAGAAATTGCGTCGCTATGAAATACTATAGGTTCTATGCCTTCTCTTTCTATATCGAGGAACGTTTCCATGGAAACGACCGGATCTTATATTGGGACTCGAGTATCTCTGTTCGGATGCACTATTCCTCATTTATTGCATCCGTCGATCCCTCACAATGACGAATCAACACAGAAATTGCGTAGCTATGAAATACAAGAGGTTCTATGCCTTTCTTTCTAAATCGAGGAACGTTCCTATGGCAACGACCGGATCTTATATTGGGAGGCGAGTATCTCTTTTCCAGTGCACTGTTCCTACTTTATTGCATCCGTCGATCCGTCACAATGACGAATTAACACAGAAATTGCGTCGCTATGAAATAATATAGGTTCTATGCCTTCTCTTCCTAAATCGTGGAACGTTTCTAAGGCAACGACAGGATCTTATATTGGGAGGCGAGTATCTATTTTCGGATGCACTATTCTTTCTTTATTGCATTCGACGATCCCTCACAATGACGAATTAACACAGAAATTGCGTCGCTATGAAATACTATAGGTTCTATGCCTTCTCTTTCCAAATCGAGTAACGTTTCTATGGCAGCGACAAGATCTTCTATTGGGAGGCGAGTATCTCTTTTCGGATGCACTATTCCTTCTTTATTGCGTCCGTCGATCCCTCACCATGACGAATTAACTCAGTAATTTCGTCGCTATGAAATACTATAGGTTCTATGCCTTCTCTTTCTAGATCGAGGAACGTTTCTATGGTAACGACAGGATCTTATATTGGGAGGCGAGGATCTCTTTTCGGATGCACTATTCCATCTTTGTTGCAACCGCCGATCCCTCACAATGAAGAATTAACACAGAAATCGCGTCGCTATGAAATACTATATCTTCTATGCCTATTCCTTCTAAATCGAGGTACGTTTCTATGGCAACGACAGGATATTCTATTGGGAGGCGAGTATCTCTTTTCGGATTCACTATTCCTTCTTTATTGCATCCGTCGATCCCTCACAATGTCGAATTAACACGCAAATTGCGTCATTATGAAATACTATATCTTCTATGGCTTCTCTTTCAGAATCGAGGAACGTTCCTATAGCAACGACCGGATCTTATATTGGGAGGCGAGTATCTCTTTTCCGATGCACTATTCCTTCTTTATTGCATCCGTCGATCCATGACAATGACGAATTAACACAGAAATTGCGTCGCCTTGAAATACTATAGGTTCTATGCCTTCACTTTCTAAATCGAGGAACGTTTCTATGGCAACGACAGTATCTTCTATTGGGAGGCGAGTATCTCTTTTCGGATGCACTATTCTTTCTTTATTGCATCCGTCGATCCCTCACATTGACGAATTAACACAGAAATTGCGTCGCTATGAAATACTATAGGTTCTATGCCTTCTCTTTCTAAATCGAGTAACGTTTCTATGGCAGAGACAAGATCTTCTATTGGGAGGCGAGTATCTATTTTCGGATGCACTATTCCTTCTTTATTGCATCCGTCGATCCCTCACAATGACGAATTAACACAGAAATTCCGTCGCTATGAAATACTATATATTCTATGCCTTCTCTTTCTAAATCGATTAACGTGTATATGGCAACGACAGGATCTTCTATTGGGAGGGGAGTTTCTCTTTTCGGATGCACTATTCCTTCTTTATTGCATCCGTCGATCCCTCACAATGACGAATTAACACATAAATCGCGTCGCTATGACATACTATAGTTTCTATGCTTTCTAATACTAAATCTAGTATCGTTTCCATGGAAACGACCGGATCTTATATTGGGAGGCGAGTATCTCTTTTCAGATGCACTATTCCTTCTTTATTGCATCCGTCGATCCCTCACAATGGCGAATTATCACAGAAATTGCGTCGCTATGAAATACTATAGCTTCTATGCCTTCTCTTTCTAAATCGAGTAACGTTTCTATGGCAATGACAGAATCTTCTATTGGGAGGCAAGTATCTCATTTCGAATGCACTATTCCTTCTTTATTGCATCCGTCGATCCCTCACTATGACGAATTAACATAGAAATTGCGTCGCTTTGAAATACTATAGGTTCTATGCCTTCTCTTTCTAAATCGCGGAACGTTTCTATGGCAACGACAGAATCTTCTATTAGGAGGCGAGTATCTCTTTTCGGATGCCCTATTCCTTCTTTATTGCATCCGTCGATCCCTCACAATGACGAATTAACACAGAAATTGCGTCGCCTTGAAATACTATAGGTTCTATGCCTTCTCATTCTAAATCGAGTAACGTTTCTATGGCAGCGACAAGATCTTCTATTGGGAGGCGAGTATCTCTTTTCGGATGCACTATTCCTTCTTTATTGCATCCGTCGATCCCTCACCATGACGAATTAACTCAGTAATTTCGTCGCTATGAAATACTATAGGTTCTATGCCTTCTCTTTCTAGATCGAGGAACGTTTCTATGGTAACGACAGGATCTTATATTGGGAGGCGAGGATCTCTTTTCGGATGCACTATTCCATCTTTGTTGCAACCGCCGATCCCTCACAATGAAGAATTAACACAGAAATCGCGTCGCTATGAAATACTATATCTTCTATGCCTTTTCCTTCTAAATCGAGGTACGTTTCTATGGCAACGACAGGATCTTCTATTGGGAGGCGAGTATCTCTTTTCGGATTCACTATTCCTTCTTTATTGCATCCGTCGATCCCTCACAATGACGAATTAACACGCAAATTGCATCGATATGAAATACTATATCTTCTATGGCTTCTCTTTCAGAATCGAGGAACGTTTCTATGGCAACGACAGTATCTTCTATTGGGAGGCGAGTATCTCTTTTCGGATGCCCTATTCTTTCTTTATTGCATCCGTCGATTCCTCACAATGACGAATTAACACAGAAATTGCGTCGCTATGAAATACTATAGGTTCTATGCCTTCTCTTTCTAAATCGAGTAACGTTTCTATGGCAGCGACAAGATCTCCTATTGGGAGGCGAGTATCTCTTTTCGGATGCACTATTCCTTCTTTATTGCATCCGTCGATCCCTCACAATGACGAATTAACACAGAAATTGCGTCGCTATGAAATACTATAGATTCTATGCCTTCTCATTCTAAATCGATTAACGTGTCTATGGCAACGACAGGATCTTCTATTGGGAGGGGAGTTTCTCTTTTCGGATGCACTATTCCTTCTTTATTGCGTCCGTCGATCCCTCACAATGACGAATTAACACATAAATTGCGTCGCTATGACATACTATAGGTTCTATGCTTTCTAATTCTAAATTTAGGAACGTTTCCATGGAAACGCCCGGATCTTATATTGGGAGGCGAGTATCTCTTTTCAGATGCACTATTCCTTCTTTATTGCATCCGTCGATCCCTCACAATGGCGAATTATCACAGAAATTGCGTCGCTATGAAATACTATAGCTTCTATGCATTCTCTTTCTAAATCGAGTAACGTTTCTATGGCAATGACAGAATCTTCTATTGGGAGGCAAGTATCTCATTTCTAGATCGACGATCGTTTCGATGGCAGCGACAGGATCTTCTATTGGGAGGGGAGTTTCTCTTTTCGGATGCACTATTCCTTCTTTATTGCATCCGTCGATCCCTCACAATGGCGAATTATCACAGAAATTGCGTCGCTATGAAATACTATAGCTTCTATGCCTTCTCTTTCTAAATCGAGTAACGTTTCTATGGCAATGACAGAATCTTCTATTGGGAGGCAAGTATCTCATTTCGAATGCACTATTCCTTCTTTATGGCATCCGTCGATCCCTCACTATGACGAATTAACACAGAAATTGCGTCGCTATGAAATACTATAGGTTCTATGTCTTCTCTTTCTAAATCGAGTAACGTTTCTATGGCAGCGACAAGATCTTCTATTGGGAGGCGAGTATCTCTTTTCGGATGCACTATTCCTTCTTTATTGCATCCGTCGATCCCTCACCATGACGAATTAACTCAGTAATTTCGTCGCTATGAAATACTATAGGTTCTATGCCTTCTCTTTCTTGATCGAGGAACGTTTCTATGGTAACGACAGGATCTTATATTGGGAGGCGAGGATCTCTTTTCGGATGCACTATTCCTTCTTTATTGCATCCGTCGATCCCTCACATTGACGAATTAACACAGAAATTGCGTCGCCTTGAAATACTATAGGTTCTATGCCTTCTCATTCTAAATCGAGGTACGTTTCTATGGCAACGACAGGATCTTCTATTCGGAAGCGAGTATCTCTTTTCGGATTCACTATTCCTTCTTTATTGCATTCGTCGATCCCTCACAATGACGAATTAACACGCAAATTGCGTCGATATGAAATACTATATCTTCTATGGCTTCTCTTTCAGAATCGAGGAACGTTCCTATAGCAACGACCGGATCTTATATTGGGAGGCGAGTATCTCTTTTCCGATGCACTATTCCTTCTTTATTGCATCCGTCGATCCATCACAATGACGAATTAACACAGAAATTGCGTCGCCTTGAAATGCTATAGGTTCTATGCCTTCTCTTTCTAAATCGAGGAACGATTCTATGGCAACGACAGGATCTTCTATTGGGAGGCGAGTATCTCTTTTCGGATGCACTATTCTTTCTTTATTGCATCCGTCGATCCCTCACAATGACGAATTAACACAGAAATTGCGTCGCTATGAAATACTATAGGTTCTATGCCTTCTCTTTCTAAATCGAGTAACGTTTCTATGGCAGCGACAAGAACTTCTATTGGGAGGCGAGTATCTATTTTCGGATGCACTATTCCTTCTTTATTGCATCCGTCGATCCCTTACAATGACGAATTAACACAAAAATTGCGTCGCTATGAAATACTATAGATTCTATGCCTTCTCGTTCTAAATCGATTAACGTGTCTATGGCAACGACAGGATCTTCTATTGGGAGGGGAGTTTCTCTTTTCGGATGCACTATTCCTTCTTTATTGCATCCGTCGATCCCTCACAATGACGAATTAACACATAAATTGCGTCGCTATGACATGCTATAGGTTCTATGCCTTCTAATTCTAAATCTAGGAACATTTCCATGGAAACGACCGGATCTTATATTGGGAGGCGAGTATCTCTTTTCAGATGCACTATTAATTCTTTACTGCATCCGTCGATCCCTCACAATGGCGAATTATCACAGAATTTGCTCCGCTATGAAATACTATAGGTTTTATGCCTTCTCTTTCTAAATCGAGGATCGTTTCTATGGCAAAGACAGGATCTTGTATTGGGAGGCGAGTATGTCTCTTCGGGTGCACTATTCATTCTTTATTGCATCCGTCGTTCCCTCACAATGACGAATTAACACAGAAATTGCGTCGCTATGAAATACTATAGGTTCTATGCCTTCTCTCTCTAAATCGAGTAACGTTTCTATGGCAGCGACAAGATCTTCTATTGGGAGGCGAGTATCTCTTTTCGGATGCACTATTCCTTCTTTATTGCATCCGTCGATCCCTCACAATGACGAATTAACACAGAAATTCCGTCGCTATGAAATACTATATATTCTATGCCTTCTCTTTCTAAATCGATTAACGTGTATATGGCAACGACAGGATCTTCTATTGGGAGGGGAGTTTCTCTTTTCGGATGCACTATTCCTTCTTTATTGCATCCGTCGATCCCTCACAATGACGAATTAACACATAAATCGCGTCGCTATGACATACTATAGTTTCTATGCTTTCTAATACTAAATCTAGTATCGTTTCCATGGAAACGACCGGATCTTATATTGGGAGGCGAGTATCTCTTTTCAGATGCACTATTCCTTCTTTATTGCATCCGTCGATCCCTCACAATGGCGAATTATCACAGAAATTGCGTCGCTATGAAATACTATAGCTTCTATGCCTTCTCTTTCTAAATCGAGTAACGTTTCTATGGCAATGACAGAATCTTCTATTGGGAGGCAAGTATCTCATTTCGAATGCACTATTCCTTCTTTATTGCATCCGTCGATCCCTCACTATGACGAATTAACATAGAAATTGCGTCGCTTTGAAATACTATAGGTTCTATGCCTTCTCTTTCTAAATCGCGGAACGTTTCTATGGCAACGACAGAATCTTCTATTAGGAGGCGAGTATCTCTTTTCGGATGCCCTATTCCTTCTTTATTGCATCCGTCGATCCCTCACAATGACGAATTAACACAGAAATTGCGTCGCCTTGAAATACTATAGGTTCTATGCCTTCTCATTCTAAATCGAGTAACGTTTCTATGGCAGCGACAAGATCTTCTATTGGGAGGCGAGTATCTCTTTTCGGATGCACTATTCCTTCTTTATTGCATCCGTCGATCCCTCACCATGACGAATTAACTCAGTAATTTCGTCGCTATGAAATACTATAGGTTCTATGCCTTCTCTTTCTAGATCGAGGAACGTTTCTATGGTAACGACAGGATCTTATATTGGGAGGCGAGGATCTCTTTTCGGATGCACTATTCCATCTTTGTTGCAACCGCCGATCCCTCACAATGAAGAATTAACACAGAAATCGCGTCGCTATGAAATACTATATCTTCTATGCCTTTTCCTTCTAAATCGAGGTACGTTTCTATGGCAACGACAGGATCTTCTATTGGGAGGCGAGTATCTCTTTTCGGATTCACTATTCCTTCTTTATTGCATCCGTCGATCCCTCACAATGACGAATTAACACGCAAATTGCATCGATATGAAATACTATATCTTCTATGGCTTCTCTTTCAGAATCGAGGAACGTTTCTATGGCAACGACAGTATCTTCTATTGGGAGGCGAGTATCTCTTTTCGGATGCCCTATTCTTTCTTTATTGCATCCGTCGATTCCTCACAATGACGAATTAACACAGAAATTGCGTCGCTATGAAATACTATAGGTTCTATGCCTTCTCTTTCTAAATCGAGTAACGTTTCTATGGCAGCGACAAGATCTCCTATTGGGAGGCGAGTATCTCTTTTCGGATGCACTATTCCTTCTTTATTGCATCCGTCGATCCCTCACAATGACGAATTAACACAGAAATTGCGTCGCTATGAAATACTATAGATTCTATGCCTTCTCATTCTAAATCGATTAACGTGTCTATGGCAACGACAGGATCTTCTATTGGGAGGGGAGTTTCTCTTTTCGGATGCACTATTCCTTCTTTATTGCGTCCGTCGATCCCTCACAATGACGAATTAACACATAAATTGCGTCGCTATGACATACTATAGGTTCTATGCTTTCTAATTCTAAATTTAGGAACGTTTCCATGGAAACGCCCGGATCTTATATTGGGAGGCGAGTATCTCTTTTCAGATGCACTATTCCTTCTTTATTGCATCCGTCGATCCCTCACAATGGCGAATTATCACAGAAATTGCGTCGCTATGAAATACTATAGCTTCTATGCATTCTCTTTCTAAATCGAGTAACGTTTCTATGGCAATGAGAGAATCTTCTATTGGGAGGCAAGTATCTCATTTCTAGATCGACGATCGTTTCGATGGCAGCGACAGGATCTTCTATTGGGAGGGGAGTTTCTCTTTTCGGATGCACTATTCCTTCTTTATTGCATCCGTCGATCCCTCACAATGGCGAATTATCACAGAAATTGCGTCGCTATGAAATACTATAGCTTCTATGCCTTCTCTTTCTAAATCGAGTAACGTTTCTATGGCAATGACAGAATCTTCTATTGGGAGGCAAGTATCTCATTTCGAATGCACTATTCCTTCTTTATGGCATCCGTCGATCCCTCACTATGACGAATTAACACAGAAATTGCGTCGCTATGAAATACTATAGGTTCTATGTCTTCTCTTTCTAAATCGAGTAACGTTTCTATGGCAGCGACAAGATCTTCTATTGGGAGGCGAGTATCTCTTTTCGGATGCACTATTCCTTCTTTATTGCATCCGTCGATCCCTCACCATGACGAATTAACTCAGTAATTTCGTCGCTATGAAATACTATAGGTTCTATGCCTTCTCTTTCTTGATCGAGGAACGTTTCTATGGTAACGACAGGATCTTATATTGGGAGGCGAGGATCTCTTTTCGGATGCACTATTCCTTCTTTATTGCATCCGTCGATCCCTCACATTGACGAATTAACACAGAAATTGCGTCGCCTTGAAATACTATAGGTTCTATGCCTTCTCATTCTAAATCGAGGTACGTTTCTATGGCAACGACAGGATCTTCTATTCGGAAGCGAGTATCTCTTTTCGGATTCACTATTCCTTCTTTATTGCATTCGTCGATCCCTCACAATGACGAATTAACACGCAAATTGCGTCGATATGAAATACTATATCTTCTATGGCTTCTCTTTCAGAATCGAGGAACGTTCCTATAGCAACGACCGGATCTTATATTGGGAGGCGAGTATCTCTTTTCCGATGCACTATTCCTTCTTTATTGCATCCGTCGATCCATCACAATGACGAATTAACACAGAAATTGCGTCGCCTTGAAATGCTATAGGTTCTATGCCTTCTCTTTCTAAATCGAGGAACGATTCTATGGCAACGACAGGATCTTCTATTGGGAGGCGAGTATCTCTTTTCGGATGCACTATTCTTTCTTTATTGCATCCGTCGATCCCTCACAATGACGAATTAACACAGAAATTGCGTCGCTATGAAATACTATAGGTTCTATGCCTTCTCTTTCTAAATCGAGTAACGTTTCTATGGCAGCGACAAGAACTTCTATTGGGAGGCGAGTATCTATTTTCGGATGCACTATTCCTTCTTTATTGCATCCGTCGATCCCTTACAATGACGAATTAACACAAAAATTGCGTCGCTATGAAATACTATAGATTCTATGCCTTCTCGTTCTAAATCGATTAACGTGTCTATGGCAACGACAGGATCTTCTATTGGGAGGGGAGTTTCTCTTTTCGGATGCACTATTCCTTCTTTATTGCATCCGTCGATCCCTCACAATGACGAATTAACACATAAATTGCGTCGCTATGACATGCTATAGGTTCTATGCCTTCTAATTCTAAATCTAGGAACATTTCCATGGAAACGACCGGATCTTATATTGGGAGGCGAGTATCTCTTTTCAGATGCACTATTAATTCTTTACTGCATCCGTCGATCCCTCACAATGGCGAATTATCACAGAATTTGCTCCGCTATGAAATACTATAGGTTTTATGCCTTCTCTTTCTAAATCGAGGATCGTTTCTATGGCAAAGACAGGATCTTGTATTGGGAGGCGAGTATGTCTCTTCGGGTGCACTATTCATTCTTTATTGCATCCGTCGTTCCCTCACAATGACGAATTAACACAGAAATTGCGTCGCTATGAAATACTATAGGTTCTATGCCTTCTCTCTCTAAATCGAGTAACGTTTCTATGGCAGCGACAAGATCTTCTATTGGGAGGCGAGTATCTCTTTTCGGATGCACTATTCCTTCTTTATTGCATCCGTCGATCCCTCACAATGACGAATTAACACAGAAATTGCGTCGCTATGTAATACAATAGATTCTATGCCTTCTCTTTCTAAATCGATTAACGTGTCTATGGCAACGACAGGATCTTCTATTGGGAGGGGAGTTTCTCTTTTCGGATGCACTATTCCTTCTTTATTGCATCCGTCGATCCCTCACAATGACGAATTAACACATAAATTGCGTCGCTATGACATACTTTAGGTTCAATGCTTTCTAATTCTAAATCTAGGAACGTTTCCATGGAAACGACCGGATCTTATATTGGGAGGCGAGTATCTCTTTTCAGATGCACTATTCCTCCTTTATTGCATCCGTCGATCCCTCACAATGGCGAATTATCACAGAAATAGCGTCGCTATGAAATACTATAGCTTCTATGCCTATTCTTTGTAAATCGAGTAACGTTTCTATGGCAACGACAGAATCTTCTATTAGGTGGCGAGTATGTCTTTTCGGATGCCCTATTCCTTCTTTATTGCATCCGTCGATCCCTCACAATGACGAATTAACACAGAAATTGCGTCGCCTTGAAATACTATAGGTTCTATGCCTTCTCATTCTAAATCGAGGAACGTTTCTATGGCGACGACAGTATCTTCTATTCGGAGGCGAGTATCTCTTTTCGGATGCACTATTCTTTCTTTATTGCATCCGTCGATCCCTCACAATGACGAATTAACACAGAAATTGCGTCGCTATGAAATACTATAGGTTCTATGCCTTCTCTTTCTAAATCGAGTAACGTTTCTATGGCAGCGACAAGATCTTCTATTGGGAGGCGAGTATCTCTTTTCGGATGCACTATTCCTTCCTTATTGCATCCGCCGATCCCTCACCATGACGAATTAACTCAGTAATTTCGTCGCTATGAAATACTATAGGTTCTATGCCTTCTCTTTCTAGATCGAGGAACGTTTCTATGGTAACGACAGGATCTTATATTGGGAGGCGAAGATCTCTTTTCGAATGCACTATTCCATCTTTGTTGCAACCGCCCATCCCTCACAATGAAGAATTAACACAGAAATCGCGTCGCTATGAAATACTATATCTTCTATGCCTTTTCCTTCTAAATCGAGGTACGTTTCTATGGCAACGACCGTATCTTATATTGGGAGGCGAGTATCTCTTTTCCGATGCACTATTCCTTCTTTATTGCATCCGTCGATCCATCACAATGACGAATTAACACAGAAATTGCGTCGCCTTGAAATACTATAGGTTCTATGCCTTCTCTATCTAAATCGAGGAACGTTTCTATGGCAACGACAGTATCTTTTATTGGGAGGCGAGTATCTCTTTTCGGATGCACTATTCTTTCTTTATTGCATCCGTCGATCCCTCACAATGACGAATTAACACAGAAATTGCGTCGCTATGAAATACTATAGGTTCTATGCCTTCTCTTTCTAAATCGAGTAACGTTTCTATGGCAGCGACAAGATCTTCTATTGGGAGGCGAGTATCTCTTTTCGGATGCACTATTCCTTCTTTATTGCATCCGTCGATCCCTCACAATGACGAATTAACACAGAAATTGCGTCGCTATGAAATACTATAGATTCTATGCCTTCTCTTTCTAAATCGATTAACGTGTCTATGGCAACGACAGGATCTTCTATTGGGAGGGGAGTTTCTCTTTTCGGATGCACTATTCCTTCTTTATTGCATCCGTCGATCCCTCACAATGACGAATTAACACATAAATTGCGTCGCTATGACATACTATAGGTTCTATGCTTTCTAATTCTAAATCAACGAACGTTTTCATGGAAACGAGCGGATCTTATATTGGGAGGCGAGTATCTCTTTTCAGATGCACTATTCCTTCTTTATTGCATCCGTCGATCCCTCACAATGGCGAATTATCACAGAAATTGCGCCGCTATGAAATACTATAGGTTCTATGCCTTCTCTTTCTAAATCGAGGATCGTTTCTATGGCAACGACAGGATCTTGTATTGGGAGGCGAGTGTGTCTCTTCGGATGCACTATTCATTCTTTATTGCATCCGTCGATCCCTCACAATGACGAATTAACACAGAAATTGCGTCGCCTTGAAATACTAAAGGTTCTATGCCTTCTCTTTCTAGATCGAGGAACGTTTCTATGGTAACGACAGGATCTTATATTGGGAGTCGAGGATCTCTTTTCGGATGCACTATTCCATCTTTGTTGCAACCGGCGATCCCTCACAATGAAGAATTAACACAGAAATCGCGTCGCTATGAAATAGTATATCTTCTATGCCTTTTCCTTCTAAATCGAGGAACGTTTCTATGGGAACGACAGGATCTTCTATTGGGAGGCGAGTATTTTTTTTCCGGATTCACTATTCCTTCTTTAATGCATCCGTCGATCCCTCACAATGACGAATTAACACGCAAATCGCGTCGATATGAAATACTATATCTTCTATGGCTTCTCTTTCAGGATTGAGGAACGTTTCTATGGCAATGACAGAATCTTCTATTGGGAAGCAAGTATCTCATTTCTAGATCGACGATCGTTTAGATGGCAGCGACAGGATCTTCTATTGGGAGGGGAGTTTCTCTTTTCGGATGCACTATTCCTTCTTTATTGCATCCGTCGATCCCTCACAATGGCGAATTATCACAGAAATTGCGTCGCTAAGAAATACTATAGCTTCTTTGCCTTCTCTTTATAAATCGAGTAACGTTTCTATGGCAATGACAGAATCTTCTATTGGGAGGCAAGTATCTCATTTCGAATGCACTATTCCTTCTTTATTGCATCCGTCGATCTCTCACAATGACGAATTAACAAAGAAATTGCGTCGCTATGAAATACAATAGGTTCTATGCCTTCTCTTTCTAAATCGCGGAACGTTTCTATTGCAACGACAGAATCTTCTATTACGAGGCGAGTATCTCTTTTCGGATGCCCTGTTCCTTTTTTATTGCATTCGTCGATCCCTCACAATGACGAATTAACACAGAAATTGCGTCGCTATGAAATACAATAGGTTCTATGCCTTCTCTTTCTAAATCGAGGATCGTTTCTACGGCAACGACAGGATCTTCTATTGGGAGGCGAGTATCTCTCTTCGGATGCACTATTCCTTCTTTATTTCATCCGTCGATCCCTCGCAATGACGAATTAACACAGAAATTACGTTGCCATGTAATACAATAGGTTCTATGCCTTTTCTTTCTAAATCGAGGAACGTTTCTATGGGAACGACAGGATCTTATATTGGGAGGCGAGTATCTCTTTTTGGATGCACTATTATTTCTTAATTGCATCCGTCGATACCTCACAATGACGAATTAACACATAAATTGCGTCGCTATAAAATACTATAGGTTCTATGCCTTCTCGTTCTAAATCTACGAACGTTTCTATGGCAACGACAGGATCTTCTATTGGGAGGCGAGTATCTCTTTTCGGCTGCACTATTCCCTCTTTTTTGCATCCGTCGATCGCTCACAATGAAGAATTAACACAGAAATTCCGTCGCTATGAAGTACTATAGCTTCTACGCCTTCTCTTCCTAAATCGAGCATCGTTTCTATGGCAACGACAGGATCTTCTATTGGGAGGCGAGTATCTCTTTTGGGATGCACTATTCCTTCTTTATTGCATCCGTCGAACCTTCACAATGACGAATTAACACAGAAATTGCGTCGCTATGAAATACTGTAGGTTCTATGCCATCTCTTTCTAAATCGAGGAACGTTTCTATGGGAACGTCATGATCGTCTATAACGAGGCGAGTATCTTTTTTCGGATGCCCTATTCCTTCTTTATTGCATCCGTCGATCCCTCACAATGACGAATTAACACAGAAATTGCGTCGCCTTGAAATACTATAGGTTCTATGCCTTCTCTTTCTAAATCGAGGAACGTTTCTATGGCAACGACAGTATCTTCTATTGGGAGGCGAGTATCTCTTTTCGGATGCACTATTCTTTCTTTATTGCATCCGTCGATCCCTCACAATGACGAATTAACACAGAAATTTCGTCACTATGAAATACTATAGGTTCTATGCCTTCTCTTTCTAAATCGAGTAACGTTTCTATGGCAGCGACAAGATCTTCTATTGGGAGGCGAGTATCTCTTTTCGGATGCACTATTCCTTCTTTATTGCATCCGTCGATCCCTCACAATGACGAATTAACACAGAAATTGCGTCGCTATGAAATACTATAGATTCTATGCCTTCTCTTTCTAAATCGATTAACGTGTCTATGGCAACGACAGGATCTTCTATTGGGAGGGGAGTTTCTCTTTTCGGATGCACTATTCCTTCTTTATTGCATCCGTCGATCCCTCACAATGACGAATTAACACATAAATTGCGTCGCTATGACATACTATAGGTTCTATGCTTTCTAATTCTAAATCAACGAACGTTTCCATGGAAACGAGCGGATCTTATATTGGGAGGCGAGTATCTCTTTTCAGATGCACTATTCCTTCTTTATTGCATCCGTCGATCCCTCACAATGGCGAATTATCACAGAAATTGCGCCGCTATGAAATACTATAGGTTCTATGCCTTCTCTTTCTAAATCGAGGATCGTTTCTATGGCAACGACAGGATCTTGTATTGGGAGGCGAGCGTGTCTCTTCGGATGCACTATTCATTCTTTATTGCATCCGTCGATCCCTCACAATGACGAATTAACACAGAAATTGCGTCGCCTTGAAATACTAAAGGTTCTATGCCTTCTCTTTCTAGATCGAGGAACGTTTCTATGGTAACGACAGGATCTTATATTGGGAGTCGAGGATCTCTTTTCGGATGCACTATTCCATCTTTGTTGCAACCGCCGATCCCTCACAATGAAGAACTAACACAGAAATCGCGTCGCTATGAAATAGTATATCTTCTATGCCTTTTCCTTCTAAATCGAGGAACGGTTCTATGGGAACGACAGGATCTTCTATTGGGAGGCGAGTATCTCTTTTCGGATTCACTATTCCTTCTTTAATGCATCCGTCGATCCCTCACAATGACGAATTAACACGCAAATCGCGTCGATATGAAATACTATATCTTCTATGGCTTCACTTTCAGAATCGAGGAACGTTTCTATGGCAATGACAGAATCTTCTATTGGGAGGCAAGTATCTCATTTCTAGATCGACGATCGTTTAGATGGCAGCGACAGGATCTTCTATTGGGAGGGGAGTTTCTCTTTTCGGATGCACTATTCCTTCTTTATTGCATCCGTCGATCCCTCACAATGGCGAATTATCACAGAAATTGCGTCGCTAAGAAATACTATAGCTTCTTTGCCTTCTCTTTATAAATCGAGTAACGTTTCTATGGCAATGACAGAATCTTCTATTGGGAGGCAAGTATCTCATTTCGAATGCACTATTCCTTCTTTATTGCATCCGTCGATCTCTCACAATGACGAATTAACAAAGAAATTGCGTCGCTATGAAATACAATAGGTTCTATGCCTTCTCTTTCTAAATCGCGGAACGTTTCTATTGCAACGACAGAATCTTCTATTACGAGGCGAGTATCTCTTTTCGGATGCTCCATTCTTTGTTTATTGCATTCGTCGATCCCTCACAATGACGAATTAACACAGAAATTGCGTCGCTATGAAATACAATAGGTTCTATGCCTTCTCTTTCTAAATCGAGGATCGTTTCTACGGCAACGACAGGATCTTCTATTGGGAGGCGAGTATCTCTCTTCGGATGCACTATTCCTTCTTTATTTCATCCGTCGATCCCTCGCAATGACGAATTAACACAGAAATTGCGTTGCCATGTAATACAATAGGTTCTATGCCTTTTCTTTCTAAATCGAGGAACGTTTCTATGGGAACGACAGGATCTTATATTGGGAGGCGAGTATCTCTTTTTGGATGCACTATTCCTTCTTAATTGCATCCGTCGATACCTCACAATGACGAATTAACACATAAATTGCGTCGCTATAAAATACTATAGGTTCTATGCCTTCTCGTTCTAAATCTACGAACGTTTCTATGGCAACGACAGGATCTTCTATTGGGATGCGAGTATCTCTTTTCGGCTGCACTATTCCCTCTTTTTTGCATCCGTCGATCGCTCACAATGAAGAATTAACACAGAAATTCCGTCGCTATGAAGTACTATAGCTTCTACGCCTTCTCTTCCTAAATCGAGCATCGTTTCTATGGCAACGACAGGATCTTCTATTGGGAGGCGAGTATCTCTTTTGGGATGCACTATTCCTTCTTTATTGCATCCGTCGAACCCTCACAATGACGAATTAACACAGAAATTGCGTCGCTATGAAATACTGTAGGTTCTATGCCATCTCTTTCTAAATCGAGGAACGTTTCTATGGGAACGTCATGATCGTCTATAACGAGGCGAGTATCTTTTTTCGGATGCCCTATTCCTTCTTTATTGCATCCGTCGATCCCTCACAATGACGAATTAACACAGAAATTGCGTCGATATGAAATACTATATCTTCTATGCCTTCTCTTTCTAGATCGAGGAACGTTTCTATGGTAACGACAGGATCTTATATTGGGAGGCGAGTATCTCTTTTCGGATCACTATTCCTTCTTTATTGCATCCTTCGATCCCTCACAATGACGAATTAACACAGAAATTGCGTCGCTAAGATATACTATAGGTTCTATGCCTTCTCTTTCTAAATCGAGGAACGTTTCTATGGCAACGACAGGATCTTATATTGGGAGGCGAGTATCTCTTTTTGGATGCACTATTCCTTCATAATTGCATCCATCGATCCCTCACAATGACGAATTAACGCAGAAATTGCGTCGTTATGAAATACTATAGGTTCTATGATTTCTCTTTCTAAATTGAGGAACGTTTCTATGGCAACGACAGGATCTTATATTGGGAGGGGAGTATCTCTTTTTGGATGCACTATTCCTTCTTAATTGCATCCGTCGATCCCTCACAATGACGAATTAACGCAGAAATTGCGTCGTTATGAAATACTATAGGTTCTATGATTTCTCTTTCTAAATTGAGGAACGTTTCTATGGCAACGACAGGATCTTCTATTGGTAGGCGAGTATCTCTTTTCGGATGAACTGTTTCTTCTTCATTGCATCCGGCGATCTCTCACAATGACGAATTAACACAGATATTGCGCCGCTATGAACTACTATAGGTTCTATGCCTTCTCTTTCTAAATCTAGGAACGTTTCTATGGCAACGTCAGGATCTTTTATTGGGAGGCGAGTATCTCTTTTCGGATGCACTATTCCTTCTTTATTGCATCCGGCGATCCCTACAATGACGAATTAACATAGAAATTGCGTTGCTATGAAATACAATAGGTTCTATGCCTTCTCTTTCTAAATCGAGGAACGTTTCCATGGCAAAGACAGGATCTTATTTTGGGAGGTGAGTATCTCTTTTCGGATGCACTATTCTTTCTTAATTGCATCCGTCGATCCCTCACAATGACGAATTAACACAGAAATTGCGTCGCTATGAAATACTATAGGTTCTATGCCATCTCTTTCTAAAACGAGGAACGTTTCTATAGCAACGACAGGATCTTATATTGGGAGGTGAGTATCTCTTTTCGGATGCACTGTTTCTTCTTTATTGCATCCGTCGATCCCTCACAATGACGAATTAACACATAAATTGCGTCGCTATGACATACTATGGGTTCTATGCCTTCACTTAGTAAATATAGGAACGTTTCCATGGAAACGACCGGAACTTATATTGGGAGGGTAGCATCTCTTTTCGGATGCACTATTCCTTCTTTATTGCATCCGTCGATCCCTCACAATGACGAATTAACACAGAAATTGCGTCGCTATGAAATACAATAGGTTCTATGCCTTCTCTTTCTAAATCGAGGAACGTTCCTATGGCAACAACCGGATCTTATATTGGGAGGCGAGTATCTCTTTTCGGATGCACTATTCCTTCTTTATTGCATCCTTCGATCCCTCACAATGACGAATTAACACATAAATTGCGTCGCTATGAAATACTATAGGTTCTATGCCTTCACTTTCTAAATCGAGGAACGTTTCCATGGAAACGACCGGATCTTATAATGGGAGGCGGGTATCTCTATTCGGATGCACTATTCCTTCTTTATTGCATCCGTCGTTCCTTCACAATGACGAATTAACCCAGAAATTGCGTCGCTATGAAATACTATAGGTTCTATGCCTTCTCTTTCTAAATCGAGTAACGTTTCTATGGCAGCGACAAGATCTTCAATTGGGAGGCGAGTATCTCTTTTCGGATCAACTATTCCTTCTTTATTGCATCCGTCGATCCCTCACAATGCCGAATTAACACAGAAATTGCGTCGCTATGGAATACTATAGCTTGTATGCCTTCTCTTTCTAATCGAGTAACGTTTCTATGGCAACGACAGGATCTACTATTGGGAGACAAGTATCTCATTTCGGATGCACTATTCCTTCTTTATTGGATCCGTCGATCCCTCACTATGATGAATTAAAACAGAAATTGCGTCGCTATGAAATACTATAGGTTCTATGCCTTCTCTTTCTAAATCGAGGAACGTTTCTATGGCAACGACAGAATCTTCTATTAGGAGGTGAGTATCTCTTTTTCGGGTGCCCTATTCCTTCTTTATTGCATCCGTCGATCCCTCACAATGACGAATTAACACAGATATTGCGTCGCTATAAAATACTATATCTTCTATGCCTTCTCTTTCTAAATCGAGGAGCGTTTCTATGGCAACGACAGGATCTTCTATTGGTAGGGGAGTATCTCTTTTCGGATGCACTATTCCTTCTTTATTGCATCCGTCGATCCCTCACAATGACGAATTAAGACAGAAATTTCGTCGCTATGAAATACTTTAGGTTCTATGCCTTCTCTTTCTAAATCGAGGAACGTTTCTTTTGCAACGACAGGAACTTGTATTGGGAGGCGAGTATCTATTTTCGGATGCACTATTCCTTCTTTATTGCATCCGTCGATCGCTCACAATGACGAATTAACACATAAATTGCGTCGCTATGACATACTATGGGTTCTATGCCTTCTCTTTGTAAATCTAGGAACGTTTCCATGAAAACGACCGGTTATTATATTCGGAGGCAAGCATCTCTTTTCGGATGCACTATTCCTTCTTTATTGCATCCGTCGATCCCTCACAATGACGAATTAACACAAAAATTGCGTCGCTATGAAATACAATAGGTTCTAAGCCTTCTCTTCCTAAATCGAGGAACGTTCCTATGGCATCAAGCGGATCTTCTATTGGGAGGCGAGTATCACTTTTCGGATGCACTATTCCTTCTTTATTGCATCCTTCGATCCCTCACAATGACGAATTAACACAGAAATTGCGTCGCTAAGATATACTATAGGTTCTATGCCTTCTCTTTCTAGATCGAGGAACGTTTAGATGGCAACGACAGGATCTTATATTGGGGGCGAGTATCTCCTTTCTGATGCACTATTGCTTCTATATTGCTTCCGTCGATCGCTAACCATGACGAATTAACTCAGTAATTGCATCGCCATGAAGTACTGTAGGTTCTATGCCTTCTCTTTCTAGATCGAGGAACGTTTCTATGGTAACGACAGGATCTTATATTGGGAGGCGAGTATCTCTTTTCGGATGCACTATTCCTTCTTTATTGCATCCGTCGATCCCTCACAATGTCGAATTAACACAGAAATTGCGTCGCTATGAAATACAATAGGTTCTATGCCTTCTCTTTCTAAATCGAGGAATGTTCCTATGGCAACAGCCTGATCTTATATTGGGAGGCGATTAACTCTTTTCGGATGCACTATTCCTTCTTTATTGCATCCGTCGATCCCTCACAATGTCGAATTAACACAGAAATTGCCTCGCTAAGAAATACTATATGTTCTATGCCTTCTCTTTCAAGATCGAGGAACGTTTAGATGGCAACGACAGGATCCTATATTGGGAGGCGAGTATCTCTTTTCGGATGCACTATTCTTTCTTTATTGCATTCGTCGATCCCTCACAATGACAAATTAACACAGGAATTGCGTCGCTATTAAATACTATAGGTTCTATACCTTCTCTTTCTAAATCGAGGAACGTTTCTATGGCAACGACAGGATCTTCTATTGGGAGGCGAGTATCTCTTTTCGGATGCACTGTTTCTACTTTATTGCATCAGTCGATCCCTCACAATGACGAATTCACATAGAAATGGCGCCGCTAAGAAATACTATAGGTTCTATGCCTTCTCTTTCTAAAACGAGGAACGTTTCTATGGCAATGTCAGGTTCTTTTATTGGTAGGCGAGTACCTCTTTTCGGATGCACTATTCCTTCTTTATTGCATCCGTCGATCCCTCACAATAACGAATTAACATAGAAATTGCGTTGCTATGAAATACAATAGGTTCTATGCCTTCTTTTCATAAATCGAGGAACGTTTCTATGGCAACGACAGGATCTCATATTGGGAGGTGACTATCTCATTTCGGATGCACTATTCCTACTTAATTGCATCTGTCGATCCCTCACAATGACGAATTAACACAGAAATTGCGTCGCTATGAAATACTATAGGTTCTATGCCTTCTCTTTCTAGATCGAGGGACGTTTAGATGGCAACGACAGGATCTTATAATGGGAAGCGAGTATCTCTTTTCGGATCCACTATTCCTTCTCTATTGCATCCGTCGATGCCTCACAATGACGAATTAACACATAAATTGCGTCGCTATGAAATACTATAGGTTCTATTCCTTCTCTTTCTAAATCGAGGAACGTTTCCATGGAAACGACCGGATCTTATATTGGGAGGCGAGTATCTCTTTTCGGATGCACTATTCCTTCTTTATTGCATCCGTCGATCCCTCTCAATGACGAATTAACACAGAAATTGCGTCGCTATGAAATACAATAGGTTCTATGCCCTCTCTTTCTAGATCGAGGAACGTTTAGATGGCAACGACAGGATCTTATATTGGGGGGCGAGTATCTCCTTTCTGATGCACTATTGCTTCTAAATTGCTTCCGTCGATCGCTAACCATGACGAATTAACTCAGTATTTGCATCGCCATGAAGTACTGTAGGGTCTATGCCTTCTCTTTCTAGATCGAGGAACGTTTCTATGGTAACGACAGGATCTTATATTGGGAGGCGAGTATCTCTTTTCGGATGCACTATTCCTTCTTTATTGCATCCGTCGATCCCTCACAATGTCGAATTAACACAGAAATTGCGTCGCTATGAAATACAATAGGTTCCATGCCTTCTCTTTCTAAATCGAGGAACGTTTCTATGGCAACGTCAGGATCTTTTATTGGGAGGCGAGTATCTCTTTTCGGAAGCACTATTCCTTCTTTATTGCATCCGTCGATCCCTCACAATGCCGAATTGACATAGAATTTGCGTTGCTATGAAATACAATAGGTTCTATGCCATCTCTTTCTAAATCGAGGAACGTTTCTATAGCAACGACAAGATCTTATATTGGGAGGTGAGTATCTCCTTTCGGATGCACTATTCCTTCTTAATTGCATCCGTCGATCCCTCACAATGACGAATTAACACGGAAATTGCGTCGCTATGAAATACTATAGGTTCTATGCCTTCTCTTTCTAAATCGAGGAACGTTTCTTTTGCAACGACAGGAACTTCTATTGGGAGGCGAGTATCTATTTTCGGATGGCATATTCCTTCTTTATTACATCCGTCGATCGCTCACAATGACGAATTAACACATAAATTGCGTCGCTATGACATACTATGTGTTCTGTGCCTTCTCTTAGTAAATCTAGGAACGTTTCCATGGAAACGACCGGAACTTATATTGGGAGGCAAGCATCTCTTTTCGGATGCACTATTCCTTCTTTATTGCATCCGTCGATCCCTCACAATGACGAATTAACACAGAAATTGCGTCGCTATGAAATACAATAGGTTCTATGCCTTCTCTTTCTAAATCGAGGAACGTTCCTATGGCAACAACCGGAACTTATATTGGGAGGCAAGCATCTTTTTTCGGATGCACTATTCCTTCTTAATTGCATCCGTCGATCCCTCACAATGACGAATTAACACAGAAATTGGGTCGCTAAGATATACTATAGGTTCTATGCCATCTCTTTCTAGATCGAGGAACTTTTAGATGGCAACGACAGGATCTTATATTGGGAGGCGAGTATCTATTTTCGGATGCACTATTCCTTCTCTATTGCATCCGTCGATCCCTCACAATGACGAATTAACACATAAATTGCGTCGCTATGAAATACTATAGGTTCTATTCCGTCTCTTTCTAAATCGAGGAACGTTCATCTATATCTACATCTACATCTACATTTATACTCCGCAAGCCACCCAACGGTGTGTGGCGGAGGGCACTTTACGTGCCACTGTCATTATCTCCCTTTCCTGTTCCAGTCGCGTATGGTTCGCGGGAAGAACGACTGTCTGAAAGCCTCTGTTCGCGCTCTAATCTCTCTAATTTTACATTCGTGATCTCCTCGGGAGGTATAAGTAGGGGGAAGCAATATATTCGATACCTCATCCAGAAACGCACCCTCTCGAAACCTGGCGAGCAAGCTACACCGCGATGCAGAGCGCCTCTCTTGCAGAGTCTGCCACTTGAGTTTGTTAAACATCTCCGTAACGCTATCACGGTTACCAAATAACCCTGTGACGAAACGCGCCGCTCTTCTTTGGATCTTCTCTATCTCCTCCGTCAACCCGATCTGGTACGGATCCCACACTGATGAGCAATACTCAAGTATAGGTCGAACGAGTGTTTTGTAAGCCACCTCCTTTGTTGATGGACTACATTTTCTAAGGACTCTCCCAATGAATCTCAACCTGGTACCCGCCTTACCAACAATTAATTTTATATGATCATTCCACTTCAAATCGTTCCGCACGCATACTCCCAGATATTTTACTGAAGTAACTGCTACCAGTGTTTGTTCCGCTATCATATAATCATACAATAAAGGATCCTTCTTTCTATGTATTCGCAATACATTACATTTGTCTATGTTAAGGGTCAGTTGCCACTCCCTGCACCAAGTGCCTATCCGCTGCAGATCTTCCTGCATTTCGCTACAATTTTCTAATGCTGCAACTTCTCTGTATACTACAGCATCATCCGCGAAAAGCCGCATGGAACTTCCGACACTATCTACTAGGTCATTTATATATATTGTGAAAAGCATGGTCCCATAACACTCCCCTGTGGCACGCCAGAGGTTACTTTAACGTCTGTAGATGTCTCTCCATTGAGAACAACATGCTGTGTTCTGTTTGCTAAAAACTCTTCAATCCAGCCACACAGCTGGTCTGATATTCCGTAGGCTCTTACTTTGTTTATCAGGCGACAGTGCGGAACTGTATCGAACGCCTTCCGGAAGTCAAGGAAAATGGCATTTACCTGGGAGCCTGTATCTAATATTTTCTGGGTCTCATGAACAAATAAAGCGAGTTGGGTTTCACACGATCGCTGTTTCCGGAATCCATGTTGATTCCTACATAGTAGATTCTGAGTTTCCAAAAACGACATGATACTCGAGCAAAAGACATGTTCTAAAATTGTTTAGATGGAAAAGACCGGATCTTATATTGGGAGGCGAGTATCTCTTTTCGGATGCACTATTCCTTCTTTATTGCATCCGTCGATCCCTCTCAATGACGAATTAACACAGAAATTGCGTCGCTATGAAATACTATAGGTTCTATGCCTTCTCTTTCTAGATCGAGGAACGTTTAGATGGCAACGACAGGATCTTATATTGGGGGGCGAGTATCTCCTTTCGGATGCACTATTCCTTCTATATTGCTTCCGTCGATCCCTAACCATGACGAATTAACTCAGTAATTGCGTCGCCATGAAATACTGTAGGTTCTATGCCTTCTCTTTCTAGATCGAGGAACGTTTCTATGGCAACGACAGGATCTTATATTGGGAGGCGAGTATCTATTTTCGGATGCACTATTCCTCATTTATTGCATCCTTTGATCCCTCACAATGACGAATTAACACAGAAATTGCGTCACTATGAAATACAATAGGTTCTATGCCTTCTCTTTCCAAATCGAGTAATGTTACTATGGCAACGACCGGATCTTATATTGGGAGGCGAGTATCTCTTTTCCGGTGCACTATTCCTTCTTTATTGCATCCGTCGTCCGTCACAATGACGAATTAACACAGAAATTGCGTCGCAATTAAATACAATAGGTTCTATGCCTTCTCTTTCTAAATCGAGGAACGTTTCTATTGCAACGAAAGGATCTTATATTGGGAGGCGAGTATCTCTTTTCGGATGCACTATTCCTTCTTTATTGCATCCGTCGATCCCTCACAATGACGAATTAACACAGAAATTGCGTCGCTATGTAATACTATAGGTTCTATACCATCTCTTTCTAAATCGAGACACGTTTCTATGGCAACGACAGGATCTTCTATTGGGAGGCGAGTATCTCTTTTCGGATGCACTGTTTCTACTTTATTGCATTCGTCGATCAGTCACAATGACGAATTAACATAGAAATGGCGCCGCTAAGAAATACTATAGGTTCTATGCCTTCTCTTTCTAAAACGAGGAACGTTTCTATGGCAACGTCAGGATCTTTTATTAGGAGGCGAGTATCTCTTTTCGGATGCACTATTCCTTCTTTATTGCACCCGTCGATCCCTCACAATAACGACATAACATAGAAATTGCGTTGCTATGAAAAACAATAGGTTCTTTGCCTTCTTTTTCTAAATCGAGGAACGTTTCTATGGCAACGACAGGATCTCATGTTGGGAGGTGACTATCTCTTTCCGGATGCACTATTCCTTCTTAATTGCATCTGTCGATCCCTCACAATGACGAATTAACATAGAAATTGCGTCGCTATGAAATACTTTAGGTTCTATGCTTTCTCCTTCTAAATCGAGGAACGTTTCTATAGCAACGACAGGATCTTGTATTGGGAGGCGAGTACCTCTTTTCGGATGCACTATTCCTTCTTTATTGCTTCCGTCCATCCCTCACAATGACGAATTAACACAGAAATTGCGTCGCTATGAAATACTGTAGGTTCTATACCTTCTCTTTCTAAATCGAGGCACGTTTCTATG
This sequence comes from Schistocerca cancellata, assembly GCF_023864275.1. Lineage (NCBI taxonomy): Eukaryota > Metazoa > Arthropoda > Insecta > Orthoptera > Acrididae > Schistocerca > Schistocerca cancellata. The sequence goes on along the minus strand of NC_064634.1, from coordinate 521,590,426 downwards.
GCAACGACAGGATCTTCTATTGAGAGGCGAGTATCTCTTTTCGGATGCACTATTCCTTCTTTATTGCATTCGTCGATCCCTCACAATGACGAATTAACATAGAAATGGCGCCGCTAAGAAATACTATACGTTCTATGCCTTCTCTTTCTAAAACGAGGAACGTTTCTATGGCAGCATCAGGATCTTAAATTGGGAGGCGAGTATCTCTCTTCGGATGCACTATTCCTTCTTTATTGCATCCGTCGATCCCTCAAAATAACGAATTTACATAGAAATTGCGTTGCTAAGAAATACAATAGGCTCTATGCCTTCTTTTTCTAAATCGAGTAACGTTTCTATGGCAACGACAGGATCTCATATTGGGAGGTGAGTATCTCTTTTCAGATGCACAATTCCTTCTTAATTGCATCTGTCGATCCCTCACAATGACGAATTAACACAGAAATTGCGTCGCTATGAAATACTTTAGGTTCTATGCCTTCTCTTTCTAAATCGAGGAACGTTTCTATAGCAACGACAGGATCTTATATTGGGAGGCGAGTATCTCTTTTCGGATGCGCTGTTTCTTCTTTATTGCATCCGTCGATCCCTCACAATGACGAATTGACATAGAAATTGAGTTGCTATGAAATACGATAGGTTCTATGCCTTCTCTTTCTAAATCGAAGAACGTTTCTATGGCAACGACAGGATCTTCTATTGAGAAGCAAGTATCTCTTATCGGATGCACTATTCCGTCTTTATTGCATCCGTCGATCGCTCACAGTGACGAATTAACACAGAAATTGTGTCGCTATGAAATACTATAGGTTCTATGCCTTCTCTTTCTAAATCTAGGAATGTTTCAATGGAAACGACCGCATCTTATGTTGGGAGGCGAGTACCTCTTTTCGGATGCACTATTCCTTCTTTATTGCATCCGTCCATCCCTCACAATGACGAATTAACACAGAAATTGCGTCGCTATGAAATACTATAGGTTCTATACCTTCTCTTTCTAAATCGACGCACGTTTCTATGGCAACGACAGGATCTCCTATTGGCAGGTGAGTATCTCTTTTCGGATGCACTATTCCTTTTTTATTGCATCCGTCGATCCCTCACAATGACGAATTAACACAGAAATTGCGTTGCTATGAAATACAATAGGTTCTATGCCTCCTCTTTCTAAATCGAGGCACGTTTCTATGGCAACGACAGGATCTTATATTATGAGGCAAGTATCTCTTTTCGGATGCACTATTCGTTCTTTATTGCATCCGTCGATCCCTCACAATGACAAATTAACACAGAAATTGCCCCGCTATGAAATACTATAGGTTCTATGCCTACTCTTTCTAAATCGAGGATCGTTTCTACGGCAACGACAGAATCTTCTATTGGGAGGCGAGTATCTCTCTTCGGATGCACTATTCCTTCTTTATTTCATCCGTCGATCCCTCGCAATGACGAATTAACACAGAAATTGCGTTGCTATGTAATACAATAGGTTCTATGCCTTCTCTTTCTAAATCGAGGAACGTTTCAATGGGAACGACAGGATCTTATATTGGGAGGCGAGTATCTCTTTTTGGATGCACTATTCCTTCTTTATTGCATCCGTCGATACCTCACAATGACGAATTAACACATAAATTGCGTCGCTATAAAATACTATAGGTTCTATGCCTTCTCTTTTTAAATCTACGAACGTTTCTATGGCAACAACAGGATCTTCTATTGGGAGGCGAGTATCTCTTTTCGGATGCACTATTCCTTCTTTATTGCATCCGTCGATCCCTCACAATGAAGAATTAACACAGAAATTGCGTCGCTATGAAGTAGTATAGCTTCTACGCCTTCTCTTCCTAAATCGAGCAACGTTTCTATGGCAACGACAGGATCTTCTATTGGGAGGCGAGTATCTCTTTTGGGATGCACTATTCCTTCTTTATTGCATCCGTCGAACCCTCACAATGACGAATTAACACAGAAATTGCGTCGCTATGAAATACTATAGGTTCTATGCCTTCTCTTTCTAAATCGAGGAACGTTTCTATGGGAACGTCATGATCGTCTATAAGGAGGCGAGTATCTTTTTTCGGATGCCCTATTCCTTCTTTATTGCATCCGTCGTTCCCTCACAATGACGAATTAACACAGAAATTGCGTCGCTATGTAATACTATAGGTTCTATACCTTCTCTTTCTAAATCGAGACACGTTTCTATGGCAACGACAGGATCTTCTATTGGGAGGCGAGTATCTCTTTTCGGATGCCTTGTTTCTACTTTATTGCATCCGTCGATCGGTCACAATGACGAATTAACATAGAAATGGCGCCACTAAGAAATACTATAGGTTCTATGCCTTCTCATTCTAAAACGAGGAACGTTTCTATGGCAACGTCAGGATCTTTTATGGGGAGGCGAGTATCTCTTTCGGATGCACTATTCCTTCTCTATTGCACCCGTCGATCCCTCACAATAACGACGTAACATAGAAATTGCGTTGCTATGAAAAACAATAGGTTCTTTGCCTTCTTTTTCTAAATCGAGGAACGTTTCTATGGCAACGACAGGATCTCATATTGGGAGGTGAGTATCTCTTTTCAGATGCACTATTCCTTCTTAATTGCATCTGTCGATCCCTCACAATGACGAATTAACACAGAAATTGCGTCGCTAAGAAATACTTTAGGTTCTATGCCTTCTCTTTCTAAAACGAGGAACGTTTCTATGGCAACGTCAGGATCTTTTATTGGGAGGCGAGTATCTCTTTTCGGATGCTTTATTCATTCTTTATTGCATCCGTCGATCCCTCAAAATAACGAATTTACATAGAAATTGCGTTGCTATGAAATACAATTGGTTCTATGCCTTCTTTTTCTAAATCGAGTAACGTTTCTATGGCAACGACAGGATCTCATATTGGGAGGTGAGTATCTCTTTTCAGATGCACTATTCCTTCTTAATTGCATCTGTCGATCCCTCACAATGACGAATTAACACAGAAATTGCGTCGCTATGAAATACTTTAGGTTCTATGCCTTCTCTTTCTAAATCGAGGAACGTTTCTATAGCAACGACAGGATCTTATATTGGGAGGCGAGTATCTCTTTTCGGATGCGCTGTTTCTTCTTTATTGCATCCGTCGAACTCTCACAATGACGAATTAACATAGAAATTGAGTTGCTATGTAATACGATAGGTTCTATGCCTTCTCTTTCTAAATCGAAGTACGTTTCTATGGCAACGACAGGATCTTCCTATGAGAAGCAAGTATCTCTTATCGGATGCACTATTCCGTCTTTATTGCATCCGTCGATCGCTCACAGTGACGAATTAACACAGAAATTGTGTCGCTATGAAATACTATAGGTTCTATGCCTTCTCTTTCTAAATCTAGGAACGTTTCAATGGAAGCGACCGCATCTTATGTTGGGAGGCGAGTACCTCTTTTCGGATGCACTATTCCTCCTTTATTGCATCCGTCCATCCCTCACAATGACGAATTAACACAGAAATTGCGTCGCTATGAAATACTATAGGTTCTATACCTTCTCTTTCTAAATCGACGCACGTTTCTATGGCAACGACAGGATCTTCTATTGGGAGGCGAGTATCTCTTTTCGGATGCACTATTCCTTCTTTATTGCATCCGTCGATCCCTCACAATGTCGAATTAACACAGAAATTGCGTTGCTATGAAATACAATAGGTTCTATGCCTTCTCTTTCTAAATCGAGGCACGTTTCTATGGCAACGACAGGATCTTATATTATGAGGAAAGTATCTCTTTTCGGATGCACTATTCGTTCTTTATTGCATCCGTCGATCCCTCACAATGACAAATTAACACAGAAATTGCCCCGCTATGAAAAACTATAGGTTCTATGCCTTCTCTTTCTAAATCGAGGATCGTTTCTACGGCAACGACAGGATCTTCTATTGGGACTCGAGTATCTCTCTTCGGATGCACTATTCCTTCTTTAATTCATCCGTCGATCCCTCGCAATGACGAATTAACACAGAAATTGCGTTGCTATGTAATACAATAGGTTCTATGCCTTCTCTTTCCAAATCGAGGAACGTTTCAATGGGAACGACAGGATCTTATATTGGGAGGCGAGTATCTCTTTTTGGATGCACTATTCCTTCTTAATTGCATCCGTCGATACCTCACAATGACGAATTAACACATAAATTGCGTCGCTATAAAATACTATAGGTTCTATGCCTTCTCTTTTTAAATCTACGAACGTTTCTATGGCAACGACAGGATCTTCTATTGGGAGGCGAGTATCTCATTTCGGATGCACTATTCCTTCTTTATTGCATCCGTCGATCCCTCACAATGAAAAATTAACACAGAAATTGCGTCGCTATGAAGTACTATAGCTTCTACGCCTTCTCTTCCTAAATCGAGCAACGTTTCTATGGCAGCGACAGGATCTTCTGTTGGGAGGCGAGTATCTCTTTTGGGATGCACTATTCCTTCTTTATTGCATCCGTCGAACCCTCACAATGACGAATTAACACAGAAATTGCGTCGCTATGAAATACTATAGGTTCTATGCCTTCTCTTTCTAAATCGAGGAACGTTTCTATGGGAACGTCATGATCGTCTATAAGGAGGCGAGTATCTTTTTTCGGATGCCCTATTCCTTCTTTATTGCATCCGTCGATCCCTCACAATGACGAATTAACACAGAAATTGCGTCGATATGAAATACTATATCTTCTATGCCTTCTCTTTCTAGATCGAGGAACGTTTCTATGGTAACGACAGGATCTTATATTGGGAGGCGAGTATCTCTTTTCGGATGCACTACTCCTTCTTTATTGCATCCGTCGATCCCTCACAATGACGAATTAACACATAAATTGCGTCGCTATGATATACTATAGGTTCTATGCCTTCTCTTTCTAGATCGAGGAACGATTCTATGGTAACGACAGGATCTTATATTTGGAGGCGAGTATCTGTTTTCGGACGCACTATTCCTTCTTTTTTGCATCCGTCGGTCCCTCACAATGACGAATTAACACAGAAATTGCGTCGCTATGAAATACAATAGGTTCTATGCCTTCTCTTTCTAAATCGAGGAATGTTTCTATGGCAGCGACAAGATCTTCAATTGGGAGGCGTGTATCTATTTTCGGATGCACTATTCTTTCTTTATTGCATCCGTCGATCCCACACAATGTCGAATTAACACAGAAATTACGTCGCTATGAAATACAATGGGTTCTATGCCTTCTCTTTCTAAATCGAGGAATGTTCCTATGGCAACGACAGGATCTTATATTGGGAGGCGAGTATCTATTTTCGGATGCACTATTCCTTCTTTATTGCATCCGTCGATCCCTCACAATGTCGAATTAACACAGAAATTGCCTCGCTAAGAAATACTATATGTTCTATGCCTTCTCTTTCAAGATCGAGGAACGTTTAGATGGCAACGACATGATCTTATATTGGGAGGCGAGTATCTCTTTTCGGATGCACTATTCTTTCTTTATTGCATTCGTCGATCCCTCACAATGGCAAATTAACACAGGAATAGCGTCACTATTAAATACTATAGGTTCTATGCCTTCTCTTTCTAAATCGAGGCACGTTTCTATGGCAACGACAGGATCTTGTATTGGGAGGTGAGTATCTCTTTTCGGATGCACTGTTTCTTCTTTATTGCATCCGTCGATCCCTCACAATGACGAATTAACATAGAAATTGCGTTGCTATGAAATACAATAGGTTCTATGCCTTCTCTTTCTAAATCGAGGAACGTTTCTATGGCAAGGTCACGATCTTACATTGGGACGCGAGTATCTCTTTTCGGATGCACTATTCCTTCTTTATTGCATCCGTCGATCCCTCACAATGACGAATTAAACTTAAATTGCGTTGCAATGAAATACAATAGGTTCAATGCCTTCTCTTTCTAAATCGAGGAACGTTTCTATGCCAACGTCAGGATCTTTTATTGGGAGGCGAGTATCTCTTTTCGGATGCACTATTCCTTTTTATTTTGCATCCGTCGATCCCTCACAATGATGAATTAACATAGAAATTGCGTTGCTATGAAATACAATAGGTTCTGTGCCTTCTCTTTCTAATTCGAGGAACGTTTTAATGGCAACGTCAGGAACTTTTATTGGGAGACGAGTATCTCTTTTCGGATGCACTATTCCTTCTGTATAAGCATCCGTCGATCCCTCACAATGACGAATTAACATAGAAATTGCGTTGCTATGAAATACAATAGGTTCTATGCCTTTTCTTTCTAAATCGAGGAACGTTTCTATGGCAACGACAGGATCTTAAATTGGGAGGTGAGTATCTCTTTTCGGATGCACTATTCCTTCTTAATTGCATCCGTCGATCCCTCTCAGTGACGAATTAACACAGAAATTGCGTCGCTATGATATACTATAGGTTCTATGCCTTCTCTTTCTAGATCGAGGAACGTTTAGATGGAAACGACCGTATCTTATATTGGGAGGCGAGTATCTCTTTTCGGATGCACTATTCCTTCATTATTGCATCCGTCGAACCCACTCAATGACGAATTAACACAGAAATTGCGTCGCTATGAAATACTATAGGTTCTATGCCTTCTCTTTCTAGATCGAGGAACGTTTAGATGGCAACGACAGGGTCTTATATTGGGGGGCGAGTATCTCCTTTCGGATGCACTATTCCTTCTATATTGCTTCCGTCGATCCCTAACCATGACGAATTAACTCAGTAATTGCGTCGCCATGAAATACTGTAGGTTCTATGCCTTCTCTTTCTAGATCGAGGAACGTTTCTATGGCAACGACAGGATCTTATATTGGGAGGCGAGTACCTATTTTCGGATGCACTATTCCTCATTTATTGCATCCTTTGATCCCTCACAATGACGAATAAACACAGAAATTGCGTCACTATGAAATACAATAGGTGCTATGCCTTCTCTTTCCAAATCGAGGAATGTTACTATGACAACGACCGTATCTTATATTGCGAGGCGCGTATCTCCTTTCCGGTGCACTATTCCTTCCTTATTGCATCCGTCGATCCGTCACAATGACGAATTAACACAGAAATTGCGTCGCTATTAAATACAATAGGTTCTATGCCTTCTCTTTCTAAATCGAGACACGTTTCTATGGCAACGACAGGATCTTCTATTGGGAGACGAGTATCTCTTTTCGGATGCACTGTTTCTACTTTATTGCATCCGTCGAACAGTCACAATGACGAATTAACATAGAAATGGCGCCGCTAAGAAATAATATAGCTTCTATGCCTTCTCTTTCTAAAACGAGGAACGTTTCTATGGCAACGTCAGGATCTTTTATTGGGAGGCGAGTATCTCTTTTCGGATGCACTATTCCTTCTTTATTGCATCCGTCGATGCCTCACAATAACGACGTAACATAGAAATTGCGTTGCTATGAAATGCAATAGGTTCTTTGCCTTCTTTTTCTAAATCGAAAATGTTTCTATGGCAACGACAGGATCTCATATTGGGAGGTGACTATCTCTTTTCGGATGCACTATTCCTTCTTAATTGCATCTGTCGATCCCTCACAATGACGATTTAACACAGAAATTGCGTCGCTATGAAATACTTTAGGTTCTATGCTTTCTCCTTCTAAATCGAGGAACTTTTCCATAGCAACGACAGGATCTTATATTGGGAGGCGAGTACCTCTTTTCGGATGCACTCTTCCTTCTTTATTGCATCCGTCCATCCCTCACAATGACGAATAAACACAGAAATTGCGTCGCTATGAAATACTATAGGTTCTATACCTACTCTTTCTAAATCGAGGCACGTTTCTATGGCAACGACAGAATCTTCTATTGGGAGGCGAGTATCTCTTTTGGATGCACTATTCCTTTTTTATTGCATCAGTCGATCCCTCACAATGACGAATTAACACAGAAATTGCGTTGCTATGAAATACAATAGGTTCTATGCCTTCTCTTTCTAAATCGAGGCACGTTTCTATGGCAACGACAGGATCTTATATTATGAGGCAAGTATCTCTTTTCGGATGCACTATTCCTTCTTTATTGGCTCCGTCGATCCCTCACAATGACAAATTAACACAGAAATTTTATGAAATACTATAGGTTCTATGCCTTCTCTTTCTAAATCGAGGATCGTTTCTATGGCAACGACAGGACCTTGTATTGGGAGGCGAGTATCTCTTTTCGGATGCTCTATTCCTTCTTTATTGCATCCGTCGATCCCTCACAATGACGAATTCACATAGAAATTGCGTTGCTATGAAATACAATAGGTTCTATGCCTTCTCTTTCTAAATCGAGTAACGTTTCTATGACAACGTCAGGATCTTCTATTGGGGGGCGAGTATCTCTTTTCGGATGCACTGTTTCTTCTTTATTGCATCCGTCGATCCCTCACAATGACGAATTAACATAGATATTGTGTTGCTATGAAATACAATGGGTTCTATGCCTTCTCTTTCTAAATCGATAAACGTTTCTATGGCAACGTCACGATCTTATATTGGGAGGCGAGTATCTCTTTTCGGATGCACTATTCCTTCTTTATTGCATCCGTCGATCCCTGGCAATGACGAATTAACACAGAAATTGCGTTGCTATGAAATACAATAGGTTCTATGCCTTCTCTTTCTAAATCGGAGAATGTTTAGATGGCAACGACCGGATCTTATATTGGGAGGCGAGTACCTCTTTTCGGATGCACTATTCCTTCTTTATTGCATTCGTCGATCCCTCACAATGACGAATTAACACAGAAATTGCGTCTCTATGAAATACTATAGGTTCTATTCCTTCTCTTTCTAAATCGAGGCACGTTTCTATGGCAACGACAGGATCTTCTATTGGGAGGCGAGTATCTCTTTTCGGATGCACTATTCCTTCATTATTGCATCCGTCGATAACTCACAATGACGAATTAACGCAGAAATTGCGTCGCTATGATGTACTATGGGTTCTATGCCTTCTCTTTCTAAATTGAGGAACGATTCTATGGCAACGACAGGATCTTCTATTGGGAGGCGAGTATCTCTTTTCGGATGCACTGTTTCTTCTTTATCGCATCCGTCGATCCCTCACAATGACGAATTAACACAGAAATTGCGTCTCTATGAAATACTATAGGTTCTATTCCTTCTCTTTCTAAATCGAGGCACGTTTCTATGGCAACGACAGGACCTTGTATTGGGAGGCGAGTATCTCTTTTCGGATGCTCTATTCCTTCTTTATTGCATCCGTCGATCCCTCACAATGACGAATTCACATAGAAATTGCGCCGCTATGAAATACTATGGGTTCTATGCCTTCTCTTTCTAAATCGATAAACGTTTCTATGGCAACGACAGGATCTTATATTGGGAGGCGAGTATCTCTTTTCGGATGCACTGTTTCTTCTTTATCGCATCCGTCGATGCCTTACAATGACGAATTAACATAGAAATTGCGTTGCTATGAAATACAATAGGTTCTATGCCTTCTCATTCTAAATCGAGGAACGTTTCTATGGCAACGACAGGATCTTCTATTGAGAGGTGAGTATCTCTTTTCGGATGCACTGTTTCTTCTTTATTGCATCCGTCGATCCCTCACGATGACGAATTAACACAGAAATTGCGCCGCTATGAAATACTATACTTTCTATGCCTTCTTCTTCTAAATCGAGGAACGTTTCTATAGCAAGGTCAGGTTCTTATATTGGGAGGCGAGTATCTCTTTTCGGATGCATTGTTTCTTCTTTATTGCATCCGTCGATCCCTCACAATAACGAATTAACATATAAATTGCGTTGCTATGAAATACAATTGGTTCTATGGCCTCTCTTTCTAAATCGAGGAACGTTTCTATGGCAACGTCACGATCTTATATTGGGAGACGAGTATCTCTTTTCGGATGCACTATTCCTTCTTTATTGCATCCGTCGATCCCTCACAATGACGAATTAACACAGAAATTGCGTTGCTATGAAATACAATAGGTTCTATGCCTTCTCTTTCTAAATCGAGGAACGTTTCTATGGAAACGTTAGGATCTTTTATTGGGAGACGAATATCTCTTTTCGGATTTATTATTCCTTCTGTATATGCATCCGTCGATCCCTCACAATGACGAATTAACATAGATATTGCGTTGCTATGAAATACAATAGGTTCTATGCCTTTTCTTTCTAAATCGAGGAACGTCTCTATGGCAACGACAGGATCTTATATTGGGAGGTGAGTATCTCTTTTCGGATGCACTATTCCTTTTTTATTGCATCCGTCGACCCTCACAATGACGAATTAACATAGAAATTGCGTCGCTATGAAATACAATAGGTTCTATGCCTTCTCTTTCTAAATCGAGGAACGTTTCTATTGCAACGACAGGAATTTCTGTTGGGAGGCGAGTATCTATTTTCGGATGCACTATTCCTTCTTTGCTGCATCCTTCGATCACTTACAATGACGAATTAACACATAAATTGCGTCGCTATGAAATACTATAGGTTCTATGCCTCCTCTTTCTAAATTAAGGAACGATTCCATGGAAACGACCGGATCTTATATTGGGAGGCGAGTATCTCTTTTCGGATGCACTATTCCTTCTTTATTGCATCCGTCGATCCATCACAATGACGAATTAACACAGAAATTGCGTTGCTATGAAATACAATAGGTTCTATGCCTTCTCTTTCTAAATCGAGGAACGTTCCTATGGCAACAACAGGATCTTATATTTGGAGGCGAGTATCTCTTTTCGGATGCACTATGCCTTCTTAATTCCATCCGTCGATCCCTCACAATGACGAATTAACGCAAAAACTTCGTCTCCATGAAATACTATAGGTTCTATGCCTTCTCTTTCTAAATTGACGAATGTTTCTATGGCAACGACAGGATCTTCTATTGGGAGGCGAGTATCTCTTTTCCGATGCACTGTTTCTTCTTTATTGCATCCGTCGATCCCTCACAATGACGAATTAACACAGATATTGCGTCGCTATGAAATACAATAGGTTCTATGCCTCCTCTTTCTAAATCGAGGAACGTTTCTATGGCAACGTCAGGATTTTATATTGGGAGGCGAGTATCTCTTTTCGGATGCACTATTCCTTCTTTATTGCATCCGTCGATCCCTCACAATGACGAATTAACATAGAAATTGCGTCGCTATCAAATACTGTGAGGTATATGCCTTCTCTTCCTAAATCGGTGAATGTGTCTATGGCAACAACAGGATCTTATATTGGGGGGCGAGTATCTCTTTTCGGATGCACTATTCCTTCTTTATTGCATCCGTCGATGCCTCTAAATGACGAATTACACATAAATTGCGTCGCTTTGAAATACTATAGGTTCTATGTCTTCTCTTTCTAAATCGAGGAACGTTACGATGGAAACAACCGGATCTTATATTGGGAAACGAGTATCTCTTTTCGGATGCACAATTCCTTCTTTATTGCATCCGTCGATCCCTCACAATGACGAATTAACACAGAAATTGCGTTGCTATGGAATACAATAGGTTCTATGCCTTCTCTTTCTACGTCGAGGAACATTCCTATGGCAACGACAGGATCTTATATTGGGAGGCGAGTATGTCTTTTCCGATGCACTATTCCTTCTTTATTGCATCCGTCGATCCCTCTCAATGACGAATTAACACAGAAATTGCGCGGCTATGAAATACTGTACGGTATATGCCTTCTCTTTCTAAATCGTAGTACGTTTCTATGGCATCGACAGGATCTTATATTGGGAGGCGAGTACCTCTTTTCGGATGCACTATTCCTTCTTAATTGCATCCGTCGATCCCTCACAATGACGAATTAACACAGATATTGCGTCGCTCTGAAATACAATAGGTTCTATGCCTCCTCTTTCTAAATCGAGGAACGTTTCTATGGCAACGTCAGGATCTTATATTGGGAGGCGAGTATCTCATTTCTGATGCACTATTCCTTCTTTATTGTATCCGTCGATCCCTCACAATGACGAATTACCATAGAAATTGCGTCGCCATGAAATACTGTGAGGTATATGCCTTCTCTTTCTAAATCGAAGAACGTTTCTATGGCAACGACAGGATCTTATATTGGGAGGCGAGTATCTCTTTTCGGATGCACTATTAATTCCTTATTGCATACGTCGATCCCTCACAATGACGAATAAACACAGAAATTGCGTCGCTATGAAATACTATATCTTCTATGCCTTCTCTTTCTAGATCGAGGAACGTTTCTATGGTAACGACAGGATCTTAAATTGGGAGGCGAGTATCTCTTTTCGGATGCACTATTCCTTCTTTATTGCATCCGTCGATCCCTCACAATGACGAATTAACACAGAAATTGCGTCGGTATGAAATACTATAGGTTCTATGCCTTCTCTTTCTAAATCGAGGAACGTTTCTATGGCAGCGACAAGATCTTCTATTGGGAGGCGAGTGTCTCATTTCGGATGCACTATTCCTTCTTTATTGCATCCGTCGATCCCTCACAATGACGAATTAACACAGAGATTGCGTCGCTATGAAATACTATAGGTTCTATGCCTTCTCTTTCTAAATCGAGGAACGTTTCTATGGCAACGACAGGATCTTCTATTGGGAGGCAAGTATCTCTTTTCGGATGCACTATTCCGTCATTATTGCATCCGTCGATCCCTCACAATGTCGAATTAACGCAGAAATTGCGTTGCTATGAAATACTATAGGTTCTACGCCTTTTCTTTCTAAATTGAGTAACGATTCTATGGCAACGACAGGATCTTCTATTGGGAGGACTGTATCTATTTTCGGATGCACTATTCCATCATCAATGCAACCGTCGATCACCCACAATGACGAATTAACATAGAAATTGCGTCGCTATTAAATACTATATCTTCTATGCCTTTTCTTTCGAAATCGAGGTACGTTTCAATGGCAAGGACAGGATCTTCTATTGGGAGGCGAGTATCTCTTTTCGGATGCACTGTTCCTTCTTTATTGCATCCGTGGATATCTCACACTGACGTATTAACACAGAAATTGCGTCTCTATGAAATACTATAGGTTTAATGCCTTCTCTTTCTAAATCGAGGAACGTTTCTATTGCAACGACAGAAACTTCTATTTGGAGGCGAGTATTTATTTTCGGATGCACTATTCCTTCTTTGCTGCATCCTTCGATCCCTCACAATGACGCATTAACACAGAAATTGCGTCGCTATGAAATACTATAGGTTCAATGCCTTCTCTTTCTAGATCGAGGAACGTTTCTATGGCAACGTCAGGATCTTATATTGGGAGGCGAGTATCTCATTTCTGATGCACTATTCCTTCTTTATTGTATCCGTCGATCCCTCACAATGACGAATTACCATAGAAATTGCGTCGCCATGAAATACTGTGAGGTATATGCCTTCTCTTTCTAAATCGAAGAACGTTTCTATGGCAACGACAGGATCTTATATTGGGAGGCGAGTATCTCTTTTCGGATGCACTATTAATTCCTTATTGCATACGTCAATCCCTCACAATGACGAATTAACACGTAAATTGCGTCGCTATGAAATACTATAGGTTCTATGCCTCCTCTTTCTAAATCGAGGACCGATTCCATGGAAACGACCGGATCTTATATTGGGAGGCGAGTATCTCTTTTCGGATGCACTATTCCTTCTTTATTGCATCCGTCGATCCATCACAATGACGAATTAACACAGAAATTGCGTTGCTATGAAATACAATAGGTTCTATGCCTTCTCTTTCTAAATCGAGGAACGTTCCTATGGCAACGGCAGGATCTTATATAGGGAAGCGAGTATCTCTTTTCGGATGCACTATTCCTTTTTTATTACATCCGTCGATCCCTCACAATGACGAATTAACGCAGAAATTGCGTCGCTTTAAAATACTGTGAAGTATATGGCTTCTCTTTGTAAATCGGAGAACGTTTCTATGGCAACGACAGGATCTTATATTGGGAGGCGAGTATCTCTTTTCGAATGCACTATTCCTTTTTCATTGCATCCGTCGATCCCTCACAATCAATAATTAACACAGGAATAGCGTCGCTTTGAAATACTATAGGTTCTATCCTTTCTCTTTCTAAATTGAGGAACGTTTCTATGGCAACGACAGGATCTTCTATTGGGAGGCGAGTATCTCTTTTCGGATGCACTGTTCCTTCTTTATTGCATCCGTCGATCCCTCACAATGACGCATTAACACAGAAATTGCGTCGCTATGAAATACTATAGGTTCAATGCCTTCTCTTTCTAGATCGAGGAACGTTTCTATGGCAGGGACAAGATCTTCAATTGGGAGGCGAGTGTCTCATTTCGGATGCACTATTCCTTCTTTATTGCATCCGTCGATCCATCACAATGACGAATTAACACAGAAATTGCGTTGCTATGAAATACAATAGGTTCTATGCCTTCTCTTTCTAAATCGAGGAACGTTCCTATGGCAACAACAGGATCTTATATTTGGAGGCGAGTATCTCTTTTCGGATGTACTATGCCTTCTTAATTCCATCCGTCGATCCCTCACAATGACGAATTAACGCAGAAACTTCGTCGCCATGAAATACTATAGGTTCTATGCCTTCTCTTTCTAAATTGACGAATGTTTCTATGGCAACTACAGGATCTTCTATTGGGAGGCGAGTATCTCTTTTCGAATGCACTGTTTCTTCTTTATTGCATCCGTCGATCCCTCACAATGACGAATTATCACAGATATTGCGTCGCTATGAAATACAATAGGTTCTATGCCTCCTCTTTCTAAATCGAGGAACGTTTCTATGGCAACGTCAGGATCTTATATTGGGAGGCGAGTATCTCTTTTCGGATGCACTATTCCTTCTTTATTGCATCCGTCGATCCCTCACAATGACGAATTAACATAGAAATTGCGTCGCTATCAAATACTGTGAGGTATATGCCTTCTCTTCCTAAATCGAGGAATGTTACGATGGAAACAACCGGATTTTATATTGGGAAACGAGTATCTCTTTTCGGATGCACAATTCCTTCTTTATTGCATCCGTCGATCCCACACAATGACGAATTAACACAGAAATTGCGTTGCTATGAAATACAATAGGTTCTATGCCTTCTCTTTCTACGTCGAGGAACATTCCTATGGCAACGACAGGATCTTATATTGGGAGGCGAGTATGTCTTTTCCGATGCACTATTCCTTCTTTATTGCATCCATCGATCCCTCTCAATGACGAATTAACACAGAAATTGCGCGGCTATGAAATACTGTAAGGTATATGCCTTCTCTTTCTAAATCGGAGTACGTTTCTATGGCAACGACAGGATCTTATATTGGGAGGCGAGTACCTCTTTTCGGATGCACTATTCCTTCTTAATTGCATCCGTCGATCCCTCACAATGACGAATTAACATAGAAATTGCGTCGCTATGAAATACTATAGGTGCTATGCCTTCTCTTTCTAAATCGAGGAACGCTTCTATAGCAACGACAGGATCTTCTATTGGGAGGCGAGTATCTCTTTTCGGATGCACTGCTCCTTCTTTATTGCATCCGTTGATATCTCACAATGACGTATTAACACAGAAATTGCGTCGCTATGAAATACTATAGGTTCAATGCCTTCTCTTTCTAAATCGAGGAACGTTTCTATGGCAACGACAGGATCTTATATTGGGGGGCGAGTATCTCTTTTCGAATGCACTATGCCTTTTTCATTGCATCCGTCGATCCCTCACAATCAAGAATTAACACAGAAATAGCGTCGCTTTGAAATACTATAGGTTCTATGCTTTCTCTTTCTAAATTGAGGAACGTTTCTATGGCAACGACAGGATCTTCTATTGGGAGGCGAGTATCTCTTTTCGGATGCACTGATCCTTCTTTATTGCATCCGTCGATCCCTCACAATGACGCATTAACACAGAAATTGCGTCGCTATGAAATACTATAGGTTCTATGCCTTTTCTTTCTAAATTGAGGAACGTTTCTATGGCAACGACACGATCTTCTATTGGGAGACGAGTATCTCTTCTCGGATGCACTGTTTCTTCTTTATTGCATCCGTCGATCCCTGACAATGACGAATTAACGCAGAAATTGCGTCGCTATGAAATACTATAAGTTCTATGCCTTCTCTTTCTAAATATAGG
Source organism: Schistocerca cancellata (assembly GCF_023864275.1). NCBI lineage: Eukaryota > Metazoa > Arthropoda > Insecta > Orthoptera > Acrididae > Schistocerca > Schistocerca cancellata. The sequence goes on along the minus strand of NC_064634.1, from coordinate 521,574,297 downwards.
ACCGTTTCTATAGTAACGACAGGCTCTTATATTGGGAGCAGAGTATCTCTTTTCGGATGCACTATTCCTTCTTTATTGCATCCGTCGATCCCTCACAATAACGAATTAACACAGAAATCGCGTTGCTATGAAATACAGTAGGTTCTATGCCTTCTCTTTCTAAATCGAGGCACGTCTCTATGGCAACGACATGATCTTATATTGGGAGGCGAGTATCACTTTTCGGATGCCCTATACCTTCTTTATTGGATCCGTCGATCCCTCACAATGATGAGTTAACACAGAAATTGGGTCGCTATGAAATACTATAGGTTCTATGCCTTCTCTTTGTAAATCGAGGAACGTTTCTATGACAACGTCAGGATCTTATATTGGGGGGCGAGTATCTCTTTTCGAATGCACTATGCCTTTTTCATTGCATCCGTCGATCCCTCACAATCAAGAATTAACACAGAAATAGCGTCGCTTTGAAATACTATAGGTTCTATGCTTTCTCTTTCTAAATTGAGGAACGTTTCTATGGCAACGACAGGATCTTGTATTGGGAGGCGAGTATCTCTTTTCGGATGCACTGATCCTTCTTTATTGCATCCGTCGATCCCTCACAATGACGCATTAACACAGAAATTGCGTCGCTATGAAATACTATAGGTTCTATGCCTTTTCTTTCTAAATTGACGAACGTTTCTATGGCAACGACACGATCTTCTATTGGGAGACGAGTATCTCTTCTCGGATGCACTGTTTCTTCTTTATTGCATCCGTCGATCCCTGACAATGACGAATTAACGCAGAAATTGCGTCGCTATGAAATACTATAAGTTCTCTGCCTTCTCTTTCTAAATCGAGGACCGTTTCTATAGTAACGACAGGCTCTTATATTGGGAGCAGAGTATCTCTTTTCGGATGCACTATTCCTTCTTTATTGCATCCGTCGATCCCTCACAATAACGAATTAACACAGAAATCGCGTTGCTATGAAATACAGTAGGTTCTATGCCTTCTCTTTCTAAATCGAGGCACGTCTCTATGGCAACGACATGATCTTATATTGGGAGGCGAGTATCACTTTTCGGATGCCCTATACCTTCTTTATTGGATCCGTCGATCCCTCACAATGATGAGTTAACACAGAAATTGCGTCGCTATGAAATACTATAGGTTCTATGCCTTCTCTTTGTAAATCGAGGAACGTTTCTATTGCAACGACAGGAACTTCTATTGGGAGGCGAGTATCTATTTTCGGATGCAGTATTCCTTCATTATTGTATCCGTCCATCCCTCACATTGACGAATTAACACATAAATTGCGTAGCTATGAAGTACTATAGGTTCTATGCCTTCTCTTTCTAAATCGAGGAATGTTTCCATGGTAACGACCGGATCTTACATTGGGAGGCGAGTATCTCTTTTCCGATGCAACTATTCCTTCTTTATTGCACACGTCGATCCCTCACAATGACGAATTAACACAGAAATTGCGTCGCTATGAAATACTATAGGTTCCATGCCTTCTCTTTCTAAATCGAGGGACGTTTCTATGGCAACGAAAGGATCTTCTATTGGGAGGCGAGTATCTCTTTTCGGATGCACTATTCCTTCTTCATTGCATTCGTCGATCCCTCACAATAACGAATTAACACAGAAATTGCGTCGCTATATAATACTATAGGTCCTATGCCTTCTCTTTCTAGATCGAGGAACGTTTCTATGGCAACGACAGGATCTTATATTGGGAGGCGAGTATCTCTTTTCGGATGCATTATTCCTTCTTTATTGCATCCGTCGATCCCTTACAATAACGAATTAACACAGAATTCTCGTCCATTTGAGATACTATAGGTTCTATGCCTTCTCTTTCTAGATCGAGGAACGTTTCTATGGTAACGAAAGGATCTTTTATTGGAAGACAAGTATCTCTTTTCGGATGCACTACTCCTTCTTTATTGCATTCGTCGATCCCTCACAATGACGAATTAACACAGAAATTGCGTCGCTATGAAATACTATAGGTTCTATACCTTCTCTTTCTAAATCGAGGAACGTTCCTATGGAAACGACAGGATCTTATATTGGGAGGCGAGTATTTCTTTTCCGATGGACTATTTCTTCTTTATTGCATCCGACGATCCCTCTCAATGACGAATTAACACAGAAATTGCGTCGCTATAAAATACTGTAAGGTATATGCCTTCTCTTTCTAAATCGGAGAACGTTTGTATGGCAACGACAGGATCTTATAATGGGAGGCGAGTATCTCTTTTCGGATGCACTATTCCTACTTTATTGTATCCGTCGATACCTCACAATGACGAATTAACACAGAAATTGCGTTGCTATGAAATACAATAGGTTCTATGCCTTCTCTTTCTAAATCAAGGAACGTTCCTATGGCAACGACAGGATCTTATATTGGGAGGCGAGTATCTCCTTTCCGATGGACTATTTCTTCTTTATTGCATCCGTCGATCCCTCACAATGACGAATTAACTCAGAAATTGCGTCGCTTTAAAATACTGTAAGGTATATGCCTTCTCTTTCTAAATCGGAGAACGTTTCTATGGCAACGACAGGATCTTATATTGAGAGGCGAGTATCTCTTTTGGGATGCACTATTCCTTCTTTATTGCATCCGTCGATCCCTCACAATGACGAATTAACACAGAAATTGCGTTGCTATGAAATACAATAGGTTCTATGCCTTCTCTTTTTAAATCGAGGAACGTTCCTATGGTAACGACAGGATCTTATATTGGGAGGCGAGTATCTCTTTTCCGATGCACTATTTCCTCTTTATTACATCCGTCCATCCCTCTCAATGACGAATTAACACAGATATACTGTCGCTATGAAATACTGTGAGGTATATGCCTTCTCTTTCTAAATCGGAGAACGTTTCTAAGGCAACGACAGGATCTTATATTGGGAGGCGAGTATCTCTTTTCGAATGCACACTTCCTTCTTCATTGCATCCGTCGATCCCTCATAATGACGAATTAACACAGAAATTGCGACGCTATGAAATACTATAGGTTCTATGGCTTTTCTTCATAGATCGACGAACGTTTCTATGGCAACGAAAGGATCTCATATTGGGAGGCGAGTATCTCTTTTCTGATGCACTATTCCTTCTTTATTGTATCCGTCGATCCCTCACAGTGACGAATTAACATAGAAATTGCGTCGCTATGAAATACTGTGACGTATATGCCTTCTCTTTCTAAATCGGAGAACGTTTCTATGGCAACGAAAGTATCTTATATTGGGAGGCGAGTATCTCTTTTCGGATGCACCATTCCTTCTTTATTGCATCCGTCGATCCGTCACAGTGACGAATTAACACAGAAATTGCGTCGCTATGAAATACTATATCTTCTATGCCTTGTCTTTCGAAATCGAGGAACGTTTCTATGGCAACGACAGGATCTTCTTTTGGGAGGCGAGTATCTCTCTTCGGATGCACTTTTCCTTCCTTATTGCATCCGTGGATCCCTCACAAGGACGTATTAACACAGAAATTGAGTCGCTATGAAATACTATAGGTTCTATGCCTTCTCTTTCTAAATCGAGGAACGTTTCTATTGCAACGACTGGAACTTCTATTGGGAGGCGAGTATCTATTTTCGGATGCACTATTCCTTCTTTATTGCATCCGTCGATCGCTCACAATTACGAATTAACACATAAATTGCGTCGCTATGAAATACCATAGGTTCTATGCCCTATCTTTCTAAATCGAGGAACGTTTCCATGAAAACGACCGGATCTTATATTGGGAGGCGTGTATCTCTCTTCGGATGCACTTTTCCTTCTTTATTGCATCCGTCGATCCCTCACAATGACGAATTAACACAGAAATTGCGTCGCTATTAAACACTATAGCCTCTATGCCTTCTCTTTGTAAATTGAGGAACGTTTCTATGGCAACGACAGGATCTTCTTTTGGGAGGCGAGTATCTCTCTTCGGATGCACTTTTCCTTCCTTATTGCATCCGTGGATCCCTCACAAGGACGTATTAACACAGAAATTGAGTCGCTATGAAATACTATAGGTTCTATGCCTTCTCTTTCTAAATCGAGGAACGTTTCTATTGCAACGACTGGAACTTCTATTGGGAGGCGAGTATCTATTTTCGGATGCACTATTCCTTCTTTATTGCATCCGTCGATCGCTCACAATTACGAATTAACACATAAATTGCGTCGCTATGAAATACCATAGGTTCTATGCCCTATCTTTCTAAATCGAGGAACGTTTCCATGGAAACGACCGGATCTTATATTGGGAGGCGTGTATCTCTCTTCGGATGCACTTTTCCTTCTTTATTGCATCCGTCGATCCCTCACAATGACGAATTAAAACAGAAATTGCGTTGCTATGAAATACTGTAGGTTCTATGCCTTCTCTTTCTAAATCGAGGAACGTTCCTATGGCAACGACAGGATCTTCTATTGGGAGGCGAGTATCTCTTTTCGGATGCACTATTCCTTTTTTATTGCATCCGTCGGCCCTCACAATGACGAATTAACATAGAAATTGCGTCGCTATGAAATACTTCTCTTCCTAAATCGGAGAACGTCTCTATGGCAACGACAGGATCTTATATTGGGAGGCGAGTATCTCTTTTCGGATGCACTATTCCTCCTTTATTGCATCCATCAAACCCTCACAATGACGAATTAAAACAGAAATTGGGTCGCTATGAAATACTATAGGTTCTATGCCTTCTCTTTCTAAATTGAGGAACGTTTCTATGGCAAAGACAGGATCTTCTATTGGGAGGCGAGTATCTCTTTTCGGATGCACTGTTCCTTCTTTATTGCATCCGTCGATCCCTCACAATGACGTATTAACACAGAAATTGCGTCGCTATGAAATACTATAGGTCCTATGCCTTCGCTTTCTACATCGAGGAACGTTTCTATTGCAACGACAGGAACTTCTATTGGGAGGCGAGTATCTATTTTCGGATGCACTATTCCAACTCTATTGCATCCGTCGATCCCTCACAATAACGAATTAAAACAGAAATTGCGTCGCTATTAAATACTATAGGTCCTATGCCTTCTGTTCCCAAATCGAGGAACGTTTCCATGGAAACGACCGGATCTTATATTGGGAGGCGAGTATCTCTTTTCGGATGCACTATTCCTTCTTTATTGCATCCGTCGATCCCTCACAATGACGAATTAACACAGAAATTGCGGTGCTATGAAATACAATAGGTTCTATGCCTTCTCTTTCTAAATCGAGGAACGTTCCTATGGCAACGAAAGGATCTTATATTGGGAGGCGAGTATCTCTTTTCCGATGCACTATTCCTTCTCTATTGCATCCGTCGATCCCTCACAATGACGAATTAGCACAGAAATTGCGTCGCTATGAAATACTGTGAGGTATATGAATTCTCTTTCTAAATCGGAGAACGTTTCTATGGCAACGACAGGATCTTATATTTGGAGGCGAGTATCTCTTTTCGGATGCACTATGCCTTCTTAATTCCATCCGTCGATCCATCACAATGACGAATTAACGCAGAAGTTTCGTCGCCATGAAATACTATAGGTTCTATGCCTTCTCTTTCTAAATTGAGGAATGTTTGTATGGCAACGACAGGATCTTCTATTGGGAGGCGAGTATCTCTTTTCGGATGCACTGTCTCTTCTTTATTGCATCCGTCGATCCCTCACAATGACGAATTAACATAGCAATTGCGTCGCCATGAAATACTGTGAGGTATATGCCTTCTCTTTCTAAATCGAAGAACGTTGCTATGGCAACGACAGGATCTTATATTGGGAGGCGAGTATCTCTTTTCGGATGCACTATTAATTCCTTATTCCATACGTCGATCCCTCACAATGACGAATTAACACAGAAATTGCGTCGCTATGAAATACTATATCTTCTATGCCTTCTCTTTCTAGATCGAGGAATGTTTCTATGGTAACGACAGGATCTTGTATTGGGAGGCGAGTATCTCTTTTCGGATGCACTATTCCTTCTTTATTGCATCCCTCGATCCCCCACAATGACGAATTAACACAGAAATTGCGTCGCTATGAAATACTATGGGTTCTATGCCTTTTCTTTCTAAATCGAGGAACGTTTCTATGGCAGCGACAAGATCTTCTATTGGGAGGCGAGTGTCTCATTTCGGATTCACTATTCCTTCTTTATTGCATCCGTCGATCCCTCACAATGACGAATTAACACAGAGATTGCGTCGCTATCAAATACTATAGGTTCTATGCCTTCTCTTTCTAAATCGAGGAACGTTTCTATGGCAACGACAGGATCTTCTATTGGGAGGCAAGTATCTCTTTTCGGATGCACTATTCCGTCTTTATTGCATCCGTCGATCCCTCACAATTACGAATTAACGCAGAAATTGCGTTGCTATGAAATACTATAGGTTCTACGCCTTTTCTTTCTATATTGAGTAACGATTCTATGGCAACGACAGAATTTTCTATTGGGAGGCCTGTATCTCTTTTCGGATGCACTATTCCATCTTCAATGCAACCGTCGATCACTCACAATGACGAATTAACATAGAAATTGCGTCGCTATTAAATACTATATCTTCTATGCCTTTTCTTTCGAAATCGAGGTACGTTTCTATGGCAACGACAGGATCTTATAGTGGGAGGCGAGTATCTCTTTTCGGATGCACTATTCCTTCCTTATTGCATCCGTCGATCACTCACAATGACGAATTAACACAGAAATTGCGTCGCTATTAAATAATATAGGTTGTATGCCTTCTCATTCTAAATCGAGGTAAGTTTCTATGGCAACGACAGGATCTTATATTGGGAGGCGAGTATCTCTTTTCGGATGCACTGTTCCTTCTTTATTGCATCCGTGGATATCTCACAATGACGTATTAACACAGAAATTGCGTCGCTATGAAATACTATAGGTTCAATGCCTTCTCTTTCTAAATCGAGGAACGTTTCTATTGCAACGACAGGAACTTCTATTGGGAGGCGAGTACCTCTTTTCGGATGCACTATTCCTTCTTAATTCCATCCGTCGATCCCTCACAATGACGAATTAACGCAGAAATTTCGTCGCCATGAAATACTATAGGTTCTATGCCTTCTCTTTCTAAATTGACGAATGTTTCTATGGCAACGACAGGATCTTCTATTGGGAGGCGAGTATCTCTTTTCGGATGCACTGTTTCTTCTTTATTGCATCCGTCGATCCCTCACAATGACGAATTAACACAGATATTGCGTCGCTATGAAATACAATAGGTTCTATGCCTCCTCTTTCTAAATCGAGGAACGTTTCTATGGCAACGTCAGGATCTTATATTCGGAGGCGAGTATCTCTTTTCGGATGCACTATTCCTTCTTTATTGCAACCGTCGATCCCTCACAATGACGAATTAACATAGAAATTGCGTCGCTATCAAATACTGTGAGGTATATGCCTTCTCTTCCTAAATCGGTGAATGTTTCTATGGCAACGACAGGATCTTATATTGGGAGGCGAGTATCTCTTTTCGGATGTACTGTCTCTTCTTAATTGCATCCGTCGATCCCTCACAATGACGAATTAACATAGAAATTGCGTCGCTATGAAATACTGTGAGGTATATGCCTTCTCTTTCTAAATCGAAGAACGTTGCTATGGCAACGACAGGATCTTATATTGGGAGGCGAGTATCTCTTTTCGGATGCACTATTAATTCCTTATTGCATACGTCGATCCCTCACAATGACGAATTAACACAGAAATTGCGTCGCTATGAAATACTATATCTTCTATGCCTTCTCTTTCTAGATCGAGGAACGTTTCTATGGTAACGACAGGATCTTGTATTGGGAGGCGAGTATCTCTTTTCCGATGCACTATTCCTTCTTTATTGCATCCGTCGATCCCCCACAATGACGAATTAACACAGAAATTGCGTCGCTATGAAATACTATAGGTTCTATGCCTTTTCTTTCTAAATCGAGGAACGTTTCTATGGCAGAGACAAGATCTTCTATTGGGAGGCGAGTGTCTCATTTCGGATTCACTATTCCTTCTTTATTGCATCCGTCGATCCCTCACAATGACGAATTAACAGAGAGATTGCGTCGCTATAAAATATTATAGGTTCTATGCCTTCTCTTTCTAAATCGAGGAACGTTTCTATGGCAACGACAGGATCTTCTATTGGGAGGCAAGTATCTCTTTTCGGATGCACTATTCCGTCTTTATTGCATCCGTCGATCCCTCACAATGACGAATTAACGCAGAAATTGCGTTGCTATGAAATACTATAGGTTCTACGCCTTTTCTTTCTATATTGAGTAACGATTCTATGGGAACGACAGGATCTTCTATTCGGAGGCCTGTATCTCTTTTCGGATGCACTATTCCATCTTCAATGCAACCGTCGATCACTCACAATGACGAATTAACATAGAAATTGCGTCGCTATTAAATACTATATCTTCTATGCCTTTTCTTTCGAAATCGAGGTACGTTTCTATGGCAACGACAGGATCTTATATTGGGAGGCGAGTATCTCTTTTCGGATGCACTATTCCTTCCTTATTGCATCCGTCGATCACTCACAATGACGAATTAACACAGAAATTGCGTCGCTATTAAATAATATAGGTTGTATGGCTTCTTATTCTAAATCGAGGTACGTTTCTATGGCAACGACTGGATCTTATATTGGGAGGCGAGTATCTCTTTTCGGATGTACTATTCCTTCTTTATTGCATCCGTCGACCCCTTACAATGACGAATTAACACAGAAATTGCGTCGCTATGAAATACTATAGGTTCTATGCCTTCTCTTTCTAAATCGAGGAACGTTTCCATGGAAACGAACGGATCTTATATTGGGAGGCGAGTATCTCTTTTCGGATGCACTATTCCTTCTTTATTGTATCCGTCGATCACTCACAATGACGAATTAACACAGAAATTGCGTCGCTATTAAATACTATAGGTTGTATGCCTTCTCATTCTAAATCGAGGTACGTTCCTATGGCAACGACAGGATCTTATATTGAGAGGCGAGTATCTCTTTTGGGATGGACTATTCCTTCTTTATTGCATCCGTCGATCCCTCACAATGACGAATTAACACAGAAATTGCGTTGCTATGAAATACAATAGGTTCTATGCCTTCTCTTTTTAAATCGAGGAACGTTCCTATGGCAACGACAGGATCTAATATTGGGAGGCGAGTATCTCTTTTTCGATGCACTAGTTCCTCTTTATTACATCCGTCCATCCCTCTCAATGACGAATTAACAGAGATATATTGTCGCTATGAAATACTGTGAGGTTTATGCCTTCTCTTTCTAAATCGGAGAACGTTTCTAAGGCAACGACAGGATCTTATATTGGGAGGCGAGTATCTCTCTTCGGATGCACTTTTCCTTCCTTATTGCATCCGTGGATCCCTCACAATGACGTATTAACACAGAAATTGAGTCGCTATGAAATACTATAGGTTCTATGCCTTCTCTTTCTAAATCGAGGAACGTTTCTATTGCAACGATAGGAACTTCTATTGGGAGGCGAGTATCTATTTTCGGATGCACTATTCCTTCTTTATTGCATCCGTCGATCGCTCACAATTACGAATTAACACATAAATTGCGTCGCTATGAAATACCATAGGTTCTATGCCCTATCTTTCTAAATCGAGGAACGTTTCCATGGAAACGACCGGATCTTATATTGGGAGGCGAGTATCTCTTTTCGGATGCACTATTCCTTCTTTATTGCATCCGTCGATCCCTCACAATGACGAATTAACACATAAATTGCGTCGCTATGAAATACTATAGGTTCTATGACTTATCTTTCTAAGTCGAGGAACGTTTCCTTGGAAACGACCGGATCTTATTTTGGGAGGCGAGTATCTCTTTTCCGATGCACTATTTCTTCTTTATTGCATCCATCGATCGCTCTCAATGACGAATTAACACAGAAATTGCGTCGCTATGAAATACAATAGGTTCAATGGCTTCCCTTTCTAAATCGAGGAAAGTTTCTATTGCAACGACAGGAATTTCTATTGGGTGGCGAGTATCTATTTTCGAATGCACTATTCTTCTTATTGCATCCGTTGATGCCTCACAATGATGAATTAACACATAAATTGCGTCGCTTTGAAATACTATAGGTTCTATGCCTTCTCTTTCTAAATCGAGGAACGTTTCCATGGAAACGACCGGATCTTATATTGGGAGGCGAGTATCTCTCTTCGGATGCACTTTTCCTTTTTTATTGCATCCGTGGGTCCCTCACAATGACGTATTTACACAGAAATTGAGTCGCTATGAAATACTATAGGTTCTATGCCTTCTCTTTCTAAATCGAGGATTTTCTATTACAACGACAGGAACTACTATTGGGAGGCGAGTATCTCTTTTCGGATGCACTATTCCTTCATTATTGCATCCGTCGATCCCTCACAATGACGAATTAACACAGAAATTGCGTTGCTATGAAATACTGTAGGTTCTATGCCTTCTCTTTCTAAATCGAGGAAGGTTCCTATGGCAACGACAGGATCTTCTATTGGGAGGCGAGTACCTCTTTTCGGATGCACTATTCCTTTTTTATTGCATCCGTCGACCCTCACAATGACGAATTAACATAGAAATTGCGTCGCTATGAAATACTGTGAGGTATATGCCTTCTCTTCCTAAATCGGAGAACGTTTCTATGGCAACGACAGGATCTTATATTGGGAGGCGAGTATCTCTTTTCGGATGCACTATTCCTCCTTTATTAAATCCATCACAATGACGAATTAAAACAGAAATTGCGTCGCTATGAAATACTATAGGTTCTATGCCTTTTTTTTCTAAATTGAGGAACGTTTCTATGGCAAAGACAGGATCTTCTATTGGGAGGCGAGTATCTCTTTTCGGATGCACTGTTCCTTCTTTATTGCATCCGTCGATCCCTCACAATGACGTATTAACACAGAAATTGCGTCGCTATGAAATACTATAGGTCCTATGCCTTCGCTTTCTACATCGAGGAACGTTTCTATTGCAACGACAGGAACTTCTATTGGGAGGCGAGTATCTATTTTCGGATGCACTATTCCAACTCTATTGCATCCGTCGATCCCTCACAATAACGAATTAAAACAGAAATTGCGTCGCTATTAAATACTATAGGTTCTATGCCTTCTCTTTCTGAATCGAGGAACGTTTCCATGGAAACGACCGGATCTTATATTGGGAGGCGAGTATCTCTTTTCGGATGCACTATTCCTTCTTTATTGCATCCGTCGATCCCTCACAATGACGAATTAACACAGAAATTGCGTTGCTATGAAATACAATAGGTTCTATGCCTTTTCTTTCTAAATCGAGGAACGTTCCTATGGCAACGACAGGATCTTATATTGGGAGGCGAGTATCTCTTTTCCGATGCACTATTCCTTCTCTATTGCATCCGTCGATCCCTCACAATGACGAATTAGCACAGAAATTGCGTCGCTATGAAATACTGTGAGGTATATGAATTCTCTTTCTACATCGGAGAACGTTTCTATGGCAACGACAGGATCTTATATTTGGAGGCGAGTATCTCTTTTCGGATGCACTATGCCTTCTTAATTCCATCCGTCGATCCCTCACAATGACGAATTAACGCAGAAGTTTCGTCGCCATGAAATACTATAGGTTCTATGCCTTCTCTTTCTAAATTGAGGAATGTTTGTATGGCAACGACAGGATCTTTTATTGGGAGGCGAGTATCTCTTTTCGGATGCACTGTCTCTTCTTTATTGCATCCGTCGATCCCTCACAATGACGAATTAACATAGAAATTGCGTCGCTATGAAATACTGTGAGGTATATGCCTTCTCTTTCTAAATCGAAGAACGTTGCTATGGCAACGACAGGATCTTATATTGGGAGGCGAGTATCTCTTTTCGGATGCACTATTAATTCCTTATTGCATACGTCGATCCCTCACAATGACGAATTAACACAGAAATTGCGTCGCTATGAGATACTATATCTTCTATGCCATCTCTTTCTAGATCGAGGAACGTTTCTATGGTAACGACAGGATCTTGTATTGGGAGGCGAGTATCTCTTTTCGGATGCACTATTCCTTCTTTATTGCATCCGTCGATCCCCCACAATGACGAATTAACACAGAAATTGCGTCGCTATGAAATACTATAGGTTCTATGCCTTTTCTTTCTAAATCGAGGAACGTTTCTATGGCAACGACAGGATCTTCTATTGGGAGGCGAGTATCTCTTTTCGGATGCACTATTCCTTCCTTATTGCATCCGTCGATCACTCACAATGACGAATTAACACAGAAATTGCGTCGCTGTTAAATAATATAGGTTGTATGCCTTCTCATTCTAAATCGAGGTACGTTTCTATGGCAACGACAGGATCTTATATTGGGGGGCGAGTATCTCTTTTCGGATGCACTATTCCTTCTTTATTGCATCCGTCGACCCCTTACAATGACGAATTAACACAGAAATTGCGTCGCTATGAAATACTATAGGTTCTATGCCTTCTCTTTCTAAATTGAAGAACGTTTCTATGGCAACGACAGGATCTTCTATTGGGAGGCGAGTATCTCTTTTCGGATGCACTATTCCTTCTTTATTGCATCCGTCGATCCCTCACAATGACGAATTAACGCAGAAATTGCGTTGCTATGAAATACTATAGGTTCTACGCCTTTTCTTTCTATATTGAGTAACGATTCTATGGCAACGACAGGTTCTTCTATTGGGAGGCCTGTATCTCTTTTCGGATGCACTATTCCATCTTCAATGCAACCGTCGATCACTCACAATGACGAATTAACATAGAAATTGCGTCGCTATTAAATACTATATTTTCTATGCCTTTTCTTTCGAAATCGAGGTACGTTTCTATGGCAACGACAGGATCTTATATTGGGAGGCGAGTATCTCTTTTCGGATGCACTATTCCTTCCTTATTGCATCCGTCGATCACTCACAATGACGAATTAACACAGAAATTGCGTCGCTGTTAAATAATATAGGTTGTATGCCTTCTCATTCTAAATCGAGGTACGTTTCTATGGCAACGACAGGATCTTATATTGGGGGGCGAGTATCTCTTTTCGGATGCACTATTCCTTCTTTATTGCATCCGTCGACCCCTTACAATGACGAATTAACACAGAAATTGCGTCGCTATGAAATACTATAGGTTCTATGCCTTCTCTTTCTAAATTGAAGAACGTTTCTATGGCAACGACAGGATCTTCTATTGGGAGGCGAGTATCTCTTTTCGGATGCACTGTTCCTTCTTTATTGCATCCGTGGATATCTCACAAAGACGTATTAACACAGAAATTGCGTCGCTATGAAATACTATAGGTTCAATGCCTTCTCTTTCTAAATCGAGGAACGTTTCTATGGCAACGTCAGGATCTTATATTGGGAGGCGAGTATCTCTTTTCGGATGCACTATTCCTTCTTTATTGCATCCGTCGATCCCTCACAATGACGAATTAACATAGAAATTGCGTCGCTATCAAATACTGTGAGGTATATGCCTTCTCTTCCTAAATCGGTGAATGTTTCTATGGCAACGACAGGATCTTATATTGGGAGGCGAGTATCTCTTTTCGGATGCACTATTCCTTCTTTATTGCATCCGTCGGTGCCTCAAAATGACGATTTAACACATAAATTGCGTCGCTTTGAAATACTATAGGTTCTATGTCTTCTCTTTCTAAATCGAGGAACGTTACCATGGAAACAACCGGATCTTATATTGGGAAACGAGTATCTCTTTTCGGATGCACTATTCCTTCTTTATTGCATCCGTCGATCCCTCACAATGACGAATTAACACAGAAATTGCGTTGCTATAAAATACTATAGGTTCTATGCCTTCTCTTTCTAAATTGAGGAACGTTTCTATGGCAACGACAGGATCTTCTATTGGGAGGCGAGTATCTCATTTCTGATGCACTATTCCTTCTTTATTGTATCCGTCGATCCCTCACAATCACGAATTAACATAGAAATTGCGTCGCTATGAAATACTGTGAGGTATATGCCTTCTCTTTCTAAATCGAATAACGTTTCTATGGCAACGACAGGATCTTATATTGGGAGGCGAGTATCTCTTTTCGGATGCACTATTAATTCCTTATTGCATACGTCGATCCCTCACAATCACGAATTAACACAGAAATTGCGTCGCTATGAAATACTATATCTTCTATGCCTTCTCTTTCTAGATCGAGGAACGTTTCTGTGGTAACGACAGGATCTTATATTGGGAGGCGAGTATCTCTTTTCGGATGCACTATTCCTTCTGTATTGCATCCGTCGATCCCTCACAATGACGAATTAACACAGAAATTGCGTCGCTATGAAATACTATGGGTTCTATGCCTTATCTTTCTAAATCGAGGAACGTTTCTATGGCAGCGACAAGATCTTCTATTGGGAGGCGAGTGTCTCATTTCGGATGCACTATTCCTTCTTTATTGCATCCGTCGATCCCTCGCAATGACGAATTAACACAGAGATTGCGTCGCTATGAAATACTATAGGTTCTATGCCTTCTCTTTCTAAATCGAGGAACGTTTCTATGGCAACGACAGGATCTTCTATTGGGAGGCAAGTATCTCTTTTCGGATGCACTATTCCGTCTTTATTGCATCCGTCGATCCCTCAGAATGACGAATTAACGCAGAAATTGCGATGCTATGAAATACTATAGGTACTACGCCTTTTCTTTCTAAATTGAGTAACGATTCTATGGCAACGACAGGATCTTCTATTGGGAGGCCTGTATCTCTTTTCGGATGCACTATTCCATCTTCAATGCAACCGTCGATCACCCACAATGACGAATTAACATAGAAAATGCGCCGCTTTTAAATACTATATCTTCTAAGCCTTTCCTTTCGAAATCGAGGTACGTTTCTATGGCAACGACAGGATCTTCTATTGGGAGGCGAGTATCTCTTTTCGGATGCACTGTTCCTTCTTTATTGCATCCGTGGATGTCTCACAATGACGTATTAACACAGAAATTGCGTCGCTATGAAATACTATAGGTTCTATGCCTTATCTTTCTAAATCGAGGACCGTTTCTATAGTAACGACAGGCTCTTATATTGGAAGCCGAGTATCTCTTTTCGGATCCACTATTCCTTCTTTATTGCATTCGTCGATCCCTCACAATGACTAATTAACACAGAAATCGCGTTGCTATGAAATACAGTAGGTTCTATGCCTTCTCTTTCTAAATCGAGGCACGTTTCTATGGCAACGACAGGATCTTATATTGGGAGGCGAGTATCACTTTTCGGATGCCCTATACCTTCTTAATTGGATCCGTCGATCCCTCACAATGATGAGTTAACACAGAAATTGCGTCGCTATGAAATACTATAGGTTCTATGCTTTCTCTTTGTAAATCGAGGAACGTTTCTATTGCAACGACAGGAACTTCTATTGGGAGGCGAGTATCTATTTTCGGATGCAGTATTCCTTCATTATTGTATCCGTCCATCCCTCACATTGACGAATTAACACTTAAATTGCGTAGCTATGAAGTACTATAGGTTCTATGCCTTCTCTTTCTAAATCGAGGAATGTTTCCATGGAAACGACCGGATCTTACATTGGGAGTCGAGTATCTCTTTTCCGGTGCAACTATTGCTTCTTTATTGCACACGTCGGTCCCTCACAATGACGAATTAACACAGAAATTGCGTCGCTATGAAATACTATAGGTTCCATGCCTTCTCTTTCTAAATCGAGGGACGTTTCTATGGCAACGAAAGGATCTTCTATTGGGAGGCGAGTATCTCTTTTCGGATGCACTATTCCATCTTTATTCCATCCGTCGATCACTCATAATGACGAATTAACACAGAAATTGCGTCGCTATGGAATACTATAGGTTCTATGCCTTCTCTTTCTAAATCGAGGAACCTTTCTGTGGCAACGACAGGATCTTCTATTGGGAGGCGAGTATCTCTTTACGGATGCACTATTCCTTCTTCATTGCATCCGTCGATCCCTTACAATAACGAATTAACACAGAATTCGCGTCCATTTGAGATACTATAGGTTCTACGCCTTCTCTTTCTAGATCGAGGAACGTTTCTATGGTAACGGAAGGATCTTTTATTGGAAGACGAGTATCTCTTTTCGGATGCACTATTCCTTCTTTATTGCATCCGTCGATCCCTCACAATGACGAATTAACACAGAAATTGCGTCGCTATGAAATACTATAGGTTCTATGCCTTCTCTTTCTAAATCGGAGAACGTTTGTATGGCAACGACAGGATCTTATAATGGGAGGCGAGTATCTCTTTTCGGATGCACTATTCCTACTTTATTGTATCCGTCGATCCCTCACAATGACGAATTAACACAGAAATTGCGTTGCTATGAAATACAATAGGTTCTATGCCTTCTCTTTCTAAATCAAGGAACGTTCCTATGGCAATGACAGGATCTTATATTGGGAGGCGAGTATCTCCTTTCCGATGGACTATTTCTTCTTTATTGCATCCGTCGATCCCTCACAATGACGAATTAACTCAGAAATTGCGTCGCTATGAAATACTGTAAGGTATATGCCTTCTCTTTCTAAATCGGAGAACGTTTCTATGGCAACGACAGGATCTTATAATGGGAGGCGAGTATCTCTTTTCGGATGCACTATTCCTTCTTAATTGCATCCATCGATCCCTCACAATGACGAATTAACGCAGAAATTGCGTCGCTATGAATTACTATAGCTTCTATGCCTTCTCTTTCTACATTGTGGAACGTTTCTATGGCAACGACAGGATCTTCTATTGGGACGCGAGTATCTCTTTTCTGAAGCACTATTCCTTCTTTATTGTAACTGTCGATCCCTCACAATGACGAATTAACATAGAAGTTGTCGCTATGAAATACTGTGAGGTATACGCCTTCTCTTTCTAAATCTGAGAACGTTTCTATGGCAACGACAGGATCTTATATTGGGAGGCGAGTATCTCTTTTCGGATGCACTATTCCTTCTTTATTGCATTCGTCGATCCCTCACAATGGCGAATTAACACAGAAATTGCGTCGCTATGAAACACTATATCTTCTATGCCTTCTCTTTCTAAATCGAGGAACGTTTCTATGGCAACGACAGGATCTTCTATTGGGTGGCGGGTATCTCTTTTCGGATGCACTGTTCCTTCTTTTATGCATCCGTGGACCCCTCACAATGACGTATTAACACAGAAATTGCGTTGCTATGAAATACAATAGGTTCTATGCCTTCTCTTCCCAATTCGAGGAACGTTCCTATGGCAACGACAGGATCTTATATTGGGAGGAGAGTATCTCTTTTCCGATGCACTATTCGTTTTTTATTGCATCCGTCGATCCCTCACAATGACGAATTAACACAGAAATTGCGTCGCTATGAAATACTGTGAGGTATATGCCTTTATCATAATAAATCGAGGAACGTTTCCATGGAAACGACCGGATCTCAAATTGGGAGGCGAGTATTTCTTTTCGGATGCACTATTCCTTCTTTATTGCATCCGTCGATCCCTCACAATGACGAATTAACACAGAAATTGCGTTGCTATGAAATACAATAGGTTCTATGCCTTCTCTTCCCAATTCGAGGAACGTTCCTATGGCAACGACAGGATCTTATATTGGGAGGCGAGTATCTCTTTTCCGATGCACTATTCGTTTTTTATTGCATCCGTCGATCCCTCACAATGACGAATTAACACAGAAATTGCGTCGCTATGAAATACTGTGAGGTATATGCCTTCTCTTTCTAAATCGGAGAACGTTTCTATGGCAACGAAAGGATCTTATATTGAGAGGCGAGTATCTCTTTTCGGATGCACTATTCCTTCTTTATTGCATCCGTCGATCCCTCACAATGACGAATTAACACAGAAATTGCGTCGCTATTAAACACTATAGCCTCTATGCCTTCTCTTTCTAAATTGAGGAACGTTTCTATGGCAACGAAAGGATCTTCTATTGGGAGGCGAGTATCTCTCTTCGGATGCACTTTTCCTTCTTTATTGCATCCGTGGATCCGTCACAATGACGTATTAACACAGAAATTGAGTCGCTATGAAATACTATAGGTTCTATGCCTTCTCTTTCAAAATATAGGAACGTTTCTATTGCAACGACAGGAACTTCTATTGGGAGGCGAGTATCTACTTTCGGATGCACTATTAATTCTTTATTGCATCCGTCGATCCCTCACAATGACGAATTATCACATAAATTGCGTTGCTATGAAATACTATAGGTTCTATGACTTATCTTTCTAAATCGAGGAACGTTTCCATGGAAACGACCGGATCTTATATTGGGAGGCGAGTATCTCTTTTCCGATGCACTATTTCTTCTTTATTGCATCCATCGATCCCTCTCAATGACGAATTAACACAGAAATTGCGTCGCTATGAAATACAATAGGTTCTATGCCCTCTCTTTTTAAATCGAGGAACGTTCTTATGGCAACGACAGGATCTTATATTGGGAGGCGAGTATCTCTTTTCCGATGCACTATTTCCTCTTTATTACATCCGCCAATCCCTCTCAATGACGAATTAACACACATATATTGTCGCTATGAAATACTGTGAGGTATATGCCTTCTCTTTCTAAATCGGAGAACGTTTCTAAGGCAACGACAGGATCTTATATTGGGAGGCGAGTATCTCTATTCGGATGCACTATTCCTTCTTTATTGCATCCGTTGATCCCACACAATGACGAATTAACACAGAAATTGCGTCGCTATGAAATACTATATCTTCTATGCCTTCTCTTTCTAAATCGAAATACGTTTCTATGGCAACGACAGGATCTTCTATTGGGAGGCGAGTATCTCTTTTCGAATGCACTATTACTTCTTCATTGCATCCGTCGATCCCTCATAATGACGAATTAACACAGAAATTGCGTCGCTATGAAATACTATAGGTTCTATGGCTTTTCTTCCTAGATCGACGAACGTTTCTATGGCAACGACAGGATCTCATATTGGGAGGCGAGTATCTCTTTTCTGATGCACTATTCCTTCTTTATTGTATCCGTCGATCCCTCACAATGACGAATTAACACAGAAATTGCGCCGTTATTAAATCCTATAGGTTGTATGCCTTCTCATTCTAAATCGAGGTACGTTTCTATGGCAACGACAGGATCTTATATTGGGAGGCGAGTATCTCTTTTCGGATGCACTCTTCCTTCATTATTGCATCCGTCGATCCCTCACAATGACGAATTAACACAGAAATTGCGTCGCTATGAAATACTATATCTTCTATGTCTTCTCTTTCGAAATCGAGGAACGTTTCTATGGCAACGACAGGATCTTATATTGGGAGGCGAGTACCTCATTTCGGATGCACTATTCCTTCTTTATTGCATTCGTCGATCCCTCACAATGACGAATTAACACAGAAATTGCGTCGCTATGAAATACTGTGAGGTATATGCCTTCTCTTTCTAAATCGGAGAACGATTCTATGGCATCGAAAGGATCTTATATTGGGAGGCGAGTATCTCTTTTCGGATGCACTATTCCTTCTTTATTGCATCCGTCGATCCCTCACAATGACGAATTAACACAGAAATTGCGTCGCTATTAAACACTATAGCCTCTATGCCTTCTCTTTCTAAATTGAGGAACGTTTCTATGGCAACGACAGGATCTTCTTTTGGGAGGCGAGTATCTATTTTCGGATGCACTATTCCTTCTTTATTGCATCCGTCGATCCCTCACAATTACGAATTAACACATAAATTGCGTCGCTATGAAATACCATAGGTTCTATGCCTTATCTTTCTAAATCGAGGAACGTTTCCATGGAAACGACCGGATCTTATATTGGGAGGCGAGTATCTCTTTTCGGATGCACTATTCCTTCTTTATTGCATCCATCGATCCCTCACAATGACGAACTAACACAGAAATTGCGTCGCAATGAAATACTATAGGTTCTATGCCTTCTCTTCTTAAATCGAGGAACGTTTCTATTTCAACGACAGGATCTTATATTGGGAGGCGAGTATCTCTTTTCGGATGCACTATTCCTTCTTTATTGCATCCGTCGATCCCTCACAATAACGAATTAACACAGAAATTGCGTCGCTATTAAATACTATAGGTTGTATGCCTTCTCATTCTAAATCTAGTTACGTTTCTATGGCAACGACAAGATCTTATATTGGGAGGCGAGCATCTCTTTTCGGATGCACTATTCCTTCTTTATTGCCACCGTCGATCCCTCACAATGACGAATTAACACAGAAATTGCGTCGCTATGAAATACTATATCTTCTATGCCTTCTCTTTCTAAATTGAGGAAAGTTTCTATGGCAACGACAGGATTTTCTATTGGGAGGCGAGTTTCTCTTTTCGTATGCACTATTCCTTCTTTATTACATCCGTCGATCCCTCGCAATGACGAATTAACGCAGAAATTGCGTCGCTATGAAATACTATAGCTTCTATGCCTTCTCTTTCTAAATTGAGGAAAGTTTCTATGGCAACGACAGGAACGTCTATTGGGAGGAGAGTATCTCTTTTCGGATGCACTATTCCTTCTTTATTGCAACCGTCGATCCCTCACAATGACGAATTAACACAGAATTCGCGTCGCTTTGAGATACTATAGGTTCTATGCCTTCTCTTTCTAGACAGAGGAACGTTTCTATGGTAACGACAGGATCTTTTATTGGGAGGCGAGTATCTCTTTTTGGATGCACTATTCCTTTTTTATTGTATCCGTCGATCCCTCACAATGACGAATTAACACATAAATTGCGTCGCTATGACATACTATATGTTCTATGCCTTCTCTTTCTAAATCGAGGAACGTTTCCATGGAAACAACCGGATCTTACATTGGGAGGCGAGTATTTCTTTTCGGATGCACTATTCCATCTTTATTGCATTCGTCGATCCCCCACAATGACGAACTAACACAGAAATTGCTTCGGTATGAAATACAATAGGTTCTATGTCTTCTCTTTCTAAATCTAGGAACGTTCCTGTGGCAACGACCGGATACTTTATTGGGAGGCGAGTATCTCTTTTCCGATGCACTATTCCTTCTTTATTGCATTCGTCGATGAATCACAATGACGAATTAACAAGGAAATTGCGACGCTATGAAATACTATACCTTCTATGCCTTCTCTTTCTAAATCGAGGAACATTCATATGGCAACGAGAGGATCTAATATTGGGAGGCGAGTATCTCTTCTCGGATGCACTGTTCCTTCTTTATTGCATCCGTCGATCCCTCACAATGACGAATTAACACAGAAATTGCATCGCTATGAAATACTATAGGTTCTATGCCTTCTCTTTCTATATCGAGGAACGTTTCTATGGCAACGACAGGATCTCATATTGGGAGGCGAGTATCTCTTTTCGGATGCACTATTCCTTCTTTATTGTACCCGTCGATCCCTCACAATGACGAATTAAGATAGAAATTGCGTCGCTATGAAATACTGTGAGGTATATGCCTTCTCTTTCTAAATTGAGGAACGTTTCTATGGCAACTACAGGATTTCTATTGGGAGGCGAGTATCTATTTTCGGATGCACTGTTCCTTCTTTATTGCATCTGTGATCCCTCACAATGACGAATTAACACAGAAATTGCATCACTATGAAATACTATAGGTTCTATACATTCTCTTTCTAAATCGAGGGACGTTTCTATGGCAACGACATGATCTCATATTGGGAGGCGTGTATCTCTTTTCGGATCCACTAATCCTTCTTTATTGCATCCGTCGATCCCTCACAATGACGAATTAACATAGAAATTGCGTCGCTATCAAATACGGTGAGGTATATGCCTTCTCTTTCTAAATCGGAGAACGTTTCTATGGCAACGACAGGATCTCATATTGGGAGTCGAGTATCTCTTTTCGGATGCACTATTCCTTATTTATTGCATCCGTCGATCCCTCACAATGACGAATTAACTCAGTAATTGCGTCGCTATGAAATACTATAGGTTCTATGCCCTTTCTTTCTAGATCGAAGAACGTTTCTATGGTAACGACAGGATCTTATATTGGAAGGCGATTATCTCTTTTCGGATGCACTATTCCTTCTTTATTACATCCGACGATCCCTCACAATGACGAATTAACACAGAAATTGCGTCGCTATGAAATACTATAGCTACTATGTCTTCTCTTTCTAAATCGAGTAACGTTTCTATGGCAACGAAGGATCTTATATTGGGAGGCGAGTATCTCTTTCGGATGCACTATTCCTTCTTTATTGCATCCGTCGATCACTCACAATGACAAATTAACACAGAAAATGCGTCGCTATCAAATACTAAAGGTTGTATGCCTTCTCATTCTAAATCGAGGAACGTTTCAATGGCAACGACAGGATATCATATTGGGAGGCGAGTATCTCTTTTCGGATGCACTATTCCTTCTTTATTGTACCAGTGGATCCCTCAGAATGACAAATTAAGATAGAAATTGCGTCGCTATGAAACACTGTGAGGTATATGCCTTTTCTTTCTAAATCGGAGAATGTTTCTATGGCAACGACAGGATCTCATATTGGGAGGCGAGTATCTCATTTCGGATGCACTATTCCTTTTTTATTGCATCCGTCGATCCCTCACAATGACGAATTAACACAGAAATTGCGTCGCTATGAAATACTATAGGTTCTATGCTTTCTCTTTCTAAAGTGAGGAACGTTTCTATGGCAACGACTGGATCTTCTATTGGGAGGCGAGTATCTCTTTTCGAATGCACTACTCCTTCTTCATTTAATTCGTCGATCCCTCACAATGACGAATTAACACAGAAATTGCGTCGCTATGGAATCCTATAGGTTCTATGCCTTCTCTTTCTAGACCGAGAAACGTTTCTATGGCAAAGACAGGATCTTCTATTGGGAGGCGAGTATCTCTTTTCGGATGCACTATTCCTTCTATATAGCATCCGTCGATCCCTCACAATGACGAATAAACAAAGAAATTGAGTCGCTATGAAATACTGTAGGTTTTATGCCTTCTCTTTCTAAATCGAGCAACGTTTCTATGGCACGAAAGGATCTTCTATTGGGAGGCGAGTATCTCTTTTCGGATGCACTATTTCTTATTCATTGCATTTGTCGATCCCTCAAAATGACGAATTAACACAGAAATTGCGTCGCTATGAAATACTATAGGTTCTATGCGTTCTCTTTCTGCATCGAGGAACATTTCTATGGCAACGACAGGATCTTATATAGGGAGGCGGGTATCTTTTTTCGGATGCACTATCCCTTCTTTATTGCATCCGTCGATCCTTCACAATGATGAATTAACTCAGTAATTGCGTCGCTATGGAATACAATAGGTTCTGTGCCTTCTCTTTCTAGATCGAAGAACGTTTCTATGGTAACGACAGGATCTTATATTGGGAGGCGAGTATCTGTTTTCGGATGCACTATTCCTTCTTTATTGCATCCGACGATCCCTCACAATGACGAATTAACACAGAAATTGCGTCGCTATGAAATAAAATTTCTTCTATGCCTTCTCTTTTTAAAGCGAGGAACGTTTCTATGGCAACGACCGGATCTTCTATTGGGAGGCGAGTATCTCTTTACGGATGCACTATTCCTTCCTTATTGCAACCGTCGATCCCTCACAATGACGAATTAACACAGAAATTGCGTCGTTATGAAATACAATAGGTTCAATGCCTTCTCTTTCTGAATCGAGGAACATTCCTATGGCAACGAGAGGATCTCATATTGGGAGGCGAGTATCTCTTTAAGGATGCACTATTCCTTCTTTATTGCATCCATCGATCCCTCACAATGACGAATTAACACAGAAATTGCGTCGCTATGAAGTACTGTAGGTTCTATGCATTCTCTTTCTAGATCGAGGAACGTCTCTATGGTAACGACAGGATCTTATATTGGGAGGCGATTATCTCTTTTCGGATGCACTATTCCTTCTTTATTGCAACCGACGATCCCTCACAATGACGAATTAACACAGAATTCGCGTCGCTTTGAGATACTATAGGTTCTATGCCTTCTCTTTCTAGATAGAGGAACGTTTCTATGGTAACGACAGGATCTTTTATTCAGAGGCGAGTATCTCTTTTCGGATGCACTATTCCTTCTTTATTGCATCCGTCGATCCCTCACAATGACGATTTAACACATAAATTGCTTCGCTAGGAAATACTATATGTTCCATGCCTTTTCTTTCCAAATCGAGGAACGTTTCCATGGAAACGAACGGATCTTACATTGGGAGGCCCTCCGCTGAACACCAGGAACAAGATGCGTCCTCCGCTAGTGTCGAAGGCTGCACGCGCCCAGCGAATGACAGGGGGTGCAACGAGCAGCAGTGCGTCTCACACACGCGGCGGTGCGCCCGCCAATTCGGCCGTCACTCTGCTGGGACGCCGGGCGCGCCTCCCCGCGCCGTCCTCGAGGAACTGGCGGTTGCGGAAGGAAGCGCTTTCGTCAAATGCGGCCGAAAACTAACATTTTGTGTGTTGGGAGAAAAGCCGAACGCGAATTCTGCCGTGCTCCTACATTAGATGAGCGCCAACGGCCATACCATGATGAATACACCGGTTCTCGTCCGATCACCGAAGTTAAGCATCATCGGGCCCGGCTAGTACTTGGATGGGTGACCGCCTGGGAAACCCGGGTGCTGTTGGCTCCCTTCCTGTTTTTTTCTGTTATGTCGCCAGCCCAATTTTCAAACTACCTTTCTGTTGTGACAAAGATGCTTCCTTAAGCCTTTTAAACTACTGTAATGGTACGAAAATGCAGTAATTAACTCAGTTTGAGGGAGAATGTGCTAACCAAGTTTGCCAAGAAGACTTTGAAAACGACAAAACAGTACGAATCGGCAGGTGATTTCTGAAATACGTCACCGCCTATTGTTGTGTAGGAGTTTAGAGTTCCGAATTTGATTTGTAACCACGAATTTATTCCTTAGTCGTCTCGTCTCGTCTCGTCTCGTCTCGTCCCGCAGACGTTTGTCGTGCTTGCGCTGTCATATGGACCACGACCCGAGCGGCAGCGAGCGGCAGTCGAGCAAAGTCGGGACAAGTCGGGACGGGGACAGGGACAGGGATAGGAATGGTGCGAATGCACTGCAAACTACGCAGACACCTGGTGTGAGGCGAGGCGAGGCGAGGCGAGGCGAGGCGAGGCGAGGAAGCCCACATCGCTACCAGTGGGCCCTCCAGCACGACACTGCCGCACCCCGCACAGGCCCTCCGCTGAACACCAGGGACAAGATGCGTCCTCCGCTAGTGTCGAAGGCTGACCGCGCCCAGCGAATGACAGGGGGTGCAACGAGCAGCAGTGCGTCCCACACACGCGGCGGTGCGCCCGCCAATTCGGCCGTCACTCTGCTGGGACGCCGGGCGCGCCTCCCCGCGCCGTCCTCGAGGAACTGGCGGTAGCGAAAGGAAGCGCTTTCGTCAAATGCGGCCGAAAACTAACATTTTGTGTGTTGGGAGAAAAGCCGAACGCGAATTCTGCCGTGCTCCTTTATTACAGAGCGCCAACGGCCATACCATGATGAATACACCGGTTCTCGTCCGATCACCGAAGTTAAGCATCATCTGGCCCGGCTAGTACTTGGATGGGTGACCGCCTGGGAAACCCGGGTGCTGTTGGCTCCCTTCCTGTTTTTTTTTTTTGTTATGTCGCCAGCCCAATTTTCAAACTACCTTTCTGCTGTGACAAAGATGCTTCCTTAAGCCTTTTAAACTACTGTAATGGTACGAAAATGCAGTAATTAACTCAGTTTGAGGGAGAATGTGCTAACCAAGTTTGCCAAGAAGACTTTGAAAACGACAAAACAGTACGAATCGGCAGGTGATTTCTGAAATACGTCACCGCCTATTGTTGTGTAGGAGTGTAGAGTTCCAAATTTGATTTGTAACCACGAATTTATTCCTTAGTCGTCTCGTCTCGTCTCGTCTCGTCTCGTCCCGCAGACGTTTGTCGTGCTTGCGCTGTCATATGGACCACGACCCGAGCGGCAGCGAGCGGCAGTCGAGCAAAGTCGGGACAAGTCGGGACGGGGACAGGGACAGGGATAGGAATGGTGCGAATGCACTGCAAACTACGCAGACACCTGGTGTGAGGCGAGGCGAGGCGAGGCGAGGCGAGGCGAGGAAGCCCACATCGCTACCAGTGGGCCCTCCTGCACGACACTGCCGCACCCCGCACAGGCCCTCCGCTGAACACCAGGGACAAGATGCGTCCTCTGCTAGTGTCGAAGGCTGCACGCGCCCAGCGAATGACAGGGGGTGCAACGAGCAGCAGTGCGTCTCACACACGCGGCGGTGCGCCCGCCAATTCGGCCGTCACTCTGCTGGGACGCCGGGCGCGCCTCCCCGCGCCGTCCTCGAGGAACTGGCGGTTGCGGAAGGAAGCGCTTTCGTCAAATGCGGCCGAAAACTAACATTTTGTGTGTTGGGAGAAAAGCCGAAAGAGAATTCTGCCGTGCTCCTACATTAGATGAGCGCCAACGGCCATACCATGATGAATACACCGGTTCTCGTCCGATCACCGAAGTTAAGCATCCTCGGGCCCGGCTAGTACTTGGATGGGTGAC
This sequence comes from Schistocerca cancellata, assembly GCF_023864275.1. Taxonomy (NCBI): domain Eukaryota; kingdom Metazoa; phylum Arthropoda; class Insecta; order Orthoptera; family Acrididae; genus Schistocerca; species Schistocerca cancellata. Next base: position 521,547,651 of record NC_064634.1, on the reverse strand, counting down.
CGCCTGGAAAACCCGGGTGCTGTTGGCTCCCTTCCTTTTTTTTTTTTGTTATGTCGCCAGCCCAATTTTCAAACTACATTTCTGTTGTGACAAAGATGCTTCCTTAAGCCTTTTAAACTACTGTAATGGTACGAAAATGCAGTAATTAACTCAGTTTGAGGGAGAATGTGCTAACCAAGTTTGCCAAGAAGACTTTGAAAACGACAAAACAGTACGAATCGGCAGGTGATTTCTGAAATACGTCACCGCCTATTGTTGTGTAGGAGTTTAGAGTTCCGAATTTGATTTGTAACCACGAATTTATTCCTTAGTCGTCTCGTCTCGTCTCGTCTCGTCTCGTCCCGCAGACGTTTGTCGTGCTTGCGCTGTCATATGGACCACGACCCGAGCGGCAGCGAGCGGCAGTCGAGCAAAGTCGGGACAAGTCGGGACGGGGACAGGGACAGGGATAGGAATGGTGCGAATGCACTGCAAACTACGCAGACACCTGGTGTGAGGCGAGGCGAGGCGAGGCGAGGCGAGGCGAGGCGAGGAAGCCCACATCGCTACCAGTGGGCCCTCCAGCACGACACTGCCGCACCCCGCACAGGCCCTCCGCTGAACACCAGGGACAAGATGCGTCCTCCGCTAGTGTCGAAGGCTGACCGCGCCCAGCGAATGACAGGGGGTGCAACGAGCAGCAGTGCGTCCCACACACGCGGCGGTGCACCCGCCAATTCGGCCGTCACTCTGCTGGGACGCCGGGCGCGCCTCCCCGCGCCGTCCTCGAGGAACTGGCGGTAGCGAAAGGAAGCGCTTTCGTCAAATGCGGCCGAAAACTAACATTTTGTGTGTTGGGAGAAAAGCCGAACGCGAATTCTGCCGTGCTCCTTTATTACAGAGCGCCAACGGCCATACCATGATGAATACACCGGTTCTCGTCCGATCACCGAAGTTAAGCATCATCTGGCCCGGCTAGTACTTGGATGGGTGACCGCCTGGGAAACCCGGGTGCTGTTGGCTCCCTTCCTGTTTTTTTTTTTTTGTTATGTCGCCAGCCCAATTTTCAAACTACCTTTCTGCTGTGACAAAGATGCTTCCTTAAGCCTTTTAAACTACTGTAATGGTACGAAAATGCAGTAATTAACTCAGTTTGAGGGAGAATGTGCTAACCAAGTTTGCCAAGAAGACTTTGAAAACGACAAAACAGTACGAATCGGCAGGTGATTTCTGAAATACGTCACCGCCTATTGTTGTGTAGGAGTGTAGAGTTCCAAATTTGATTTGTAACCACGAATTTATTCCTTAGTCGTCTCGTCTCGTCTCGTCTCGTCTCGTCCCGCAGACGTTTGTCGTGCTTGCGCTGTCATATGGACCACGACCCGAGCGGCAGCGAGCGGCAGTCGAGCAAAGTCGGGACAAGTCGGGACGGGGACAGGGACAGGGATAGGAATGGTGCGAATGCACTGCAAACTACGCAGACACCTGGTGTGAGGCGAGGCGAGGCGAGGCGAGGCGAGGCGAGGAAGCCCACATCGCTACCAGTGGGCCCTCCTGCACGACACTGCCGCACCCCGCACAGGCCCTCCGCTGATCACCAGGGACAAGATGCGTCCTCTGCTAGTGTCGAAGGCTGCACGCGCCCAGCGAATGACAGGGGGTGCAACGAGCAGCAGTGCGTCTCACACACGCGGCGGTGCGCCCGCCAATTCGGCCGTCACTCTGCTGGGACGCCGGGCGCGCCTCCCCGCGCCGTCCTCGAGGAACTGGCGGTTGCGGAAGGAAGCGCTTTCGTCAAATGCGGCCGAAAACTAACATTTTGTGTGTTGGGAGAAAAGCCGAAAGAGAATTCTGCCGTGCTCCTACATTAGATGAGCGCCAACGGCCATACCATGATGAATACACCGGTTCTCGTCCGATCACCGAAGTTAAGCATCCTCGGGCCCGGCTAGTACTTGGATGGGTGACCGCCTGGAAAACCCGGGTGCTGTTGGCTCCCTTCCTTTTTTTTTTTTGTTATGTCGCCAGCCCAATTTTCAAACTACATTTCTGTTGTGACAAAGATGCTTCCTTAAGCCTTTTAAACTACTGTAATGGTACGAAAATGCAGTAATTAACTCAGTTTGAGGGAGAATGTGCTAACCAAGTTTGCCAAGAAGACTTTGAAAACGACAAAACAGTACGAATCGGCAGGTGATTTCTGAAATACGTCACCGCCTATTGTTGTGTAGGAGTTTAGAGTTCCGAATTTGATTTGTAACCACGAATTTATTCCTTAGTCGTCTCGTCTCGTCTCGTCTCGTCTCGTCCCGCAGACGTTTGTCGTGCTTGCGCTGTCATATGGACCACGACCCGAGCGGCAGCGAGCGGCAGTCGAGCAAAGTCGGGACAAGTCGGGACGGGGACAGGGACAGGGATAGGAATGGTGCGAATGCACTGCAAACTACGCAGACACCTGGTGTGAGGCGAGGCGAGGCGAGGCGAGGCGAGGCGAGGCGAGGAAGCCCACATCGCTACCAGTGGGCCCTCCAGCACGACACTGCCGCACCCCGCACAGGCCCTCCGCTGAACACCAGGGACAAGATGCGTCCTCCGCTAGTGTCGAAGGCTGACCGCGCCCAGCGAATGACAGGGGGTGCAACGAGCAGCAGTGCGTCCCACACACGCGGCGGTGCACCCGCCAATTCGGCCGTCACTCTGCTGGGACGCCGGGCGCGCCTCCCCGCGCCGTCCTCGAGGAACTGGCGGTAGCGAAAGGAAGCGCTTTCGTCAAATGCGGCCGAAAACTAACATTTTGTGTGTTGGGAGAAAAGCCGAACGCGAATTCTGCCGTGCTCCTTTATTACAGAGCGCCAACGGCCATACCATGATGAATACACCGGTTCTCGTCCGATCACCGAAGTTAAGCATCATCTGGCCCGGCTAGTACTTGGATGGGTGACCGCCTGGGAAACCCGGGTGCTGTTGGCTCCCTTCCTGTTTTTTTTTTTTGTTATGTCGCCAGCCCAATTTTCAAACTACCTTTCTGCTGTGACAAAGATGCTTCCTTAAGCCTTTTAAACTACTGTAATGGTACGAAAATGCAGTAATTAACTCAGTTTGAGGGAGAATGTGCTAACCAAGTTTGCCAAGAAGACTTTGAAAACGACAAAACAGTACGAATCGGCAGGTGATTTCTGAAATACGTCACCGCCTATTGTTGTGTAGGAGTGTAGAGTTCCAAATTTGATTTGTAACCACGAATTTATTCCTTAGTCGTCTCGTCTCGTCTCGTCTCGTCTCGTCCCGCAGACGTTTGTCGTGCTTGCGCTGTCATATGGACCACGACCCGAGCGGCAGCGAGCGGCAGTCGAGCAAAGTCGGGACAAGTCGGGACGGGGACAGGGACAGGGATAGGAATGGTGCGAATGCACTGCAAACTACGCAGACACCTGGTGTGAGGCGAGGCGAGGCGAGGCGAGGCGAGGCGAGGAAGCCCACATCGCTACCAGTGGGCCCTCCTGCACGACACTGCCGCACCCCGCACAGGCCCCCCGCTGAACACCAGGGACAAGATGCGTCCTCTGCTAGTGTCGAAGGCTGCACGCGCCCAGCGAATGACAGGGGGTGCAACGAGCAGCAGTGCGTCTCACACACGCGGCGGTGCGCCCGCCAATTCGGCCGTCACTCTGCTGGGACGCCGGGCGCGCCTCCCCGCGCCGTCCTCGAGGAACTGGCGGTTGCGGAAGGAAGCGCTTTCGTCAAATGCGGCCGAAAACTAACATTTTGTGTGTTGGGAGAAAAGCCGAAAGAGAATTCTGCCGTGCTCCTACATTAGATGAGCGCCAACGGCCATACCATGATGAATACACCGGTTCTCGTCCGATCACCGAAGTTAAGCATCCTCGGGCCCGGCTAGTACTTGGATGGGTGACCGCCTGGAAAACCCGGGTGCTGTTGGCTCCCTTCCTTTTTTTTTTTTGTTATGTCGCCAGCCCAATTTTCAAACTACATTTCTGTTGTGACAAAGATGCTTCCTTAAGCCTTTTAAACTACTGTAATGGTACGAAAATGCAGTAATTAACTCAGTTTGAGGGAGAATGTGCTAACCAAGTTTGCCAAGAAGACTTTGAAAACGACAAAACAGTACGAATCGGCAGGTGATTTCTGAAATACGTCACCGCCTATTGTTGTGTAGGAGTTTAGAGTTCCGAATTTGATTTGTAACCACGAATTTATTCCTTAGTCGTCTCGTCTCGTCTCGTCTCGTCTCGTCCCGCAGACGTTTGTCGTGCTTGCGCTGTCATATGGACCACGACCCGAGCGGCAGCGAGCGGCAGTCGAGCAAAGTCGGGACAAGTCGGGACGGGGACAGGGACAGGGATAGGAATGGTGCGAATGCACTGAAAACTACGCAGACACCTGGTGTGAGGCGAGGCGAGGCGAGGCGAGGCGAGGCGAGGAAGCCCACATCGCTACCAGTGGGCCCTCCTGCACGACACTGCCGCACCCCGCACAGGCCCTCCGCTGAACACCAGGGACAAGATGCGTCCTCTGCTAGTGTCGAAGGCTGCACGCGCCCAGCGAATGACAGGGGGTGCAACGAGCAGCAGTGCGTCTCACACACGCGGCGGTGCGCCCGCCAATTCGGCCGTCACTCTGCTGGGACGCCGGGCGCGCCTCCCCGCGCCGTCCTCGAGGAACTGGCGGTTGCGGAAGGAAGCGCTTTCGTCAAATGCGGCCGAAAACTAACATTTTGTGTGGTGGGAGATAAGCCGAACGCGAATTCTGCCGTGCTCCTACATTAGATGAGCGCCAACGGCCATACCATGATGAATACACCGGTTCTCATCCGATCACCGAAGTTAAGCATCATCGGGCCCGGCTAGTACTTGGATGGGTGACCGCCTGGGAAACCCGGGTGCTGTTGGCTCCCTTCCTGTTTTTTTTTTTTTTTTGTTATGTCGCCAGCCCAATTTTCAAACTACCTTTCTGTTGTGACAAAGATGCTTCCTTAAGCCTTTTAAACTACTGTAATGGTACGAAAATGCAGTAATTAACTCAGTTTGAGGGAGAATGTGCTAACCAAGTTTGCCAAGAAGACTTTGAAAACGACAAAACAGTACGAATCGGCAGGTGATTTCTGAAATACGTCACCGCCTATTGTTGTGTAGGAGTTTAGAGTTCCGAATTTGATTTGTAACCACGAATTTATTCCTTAGTCGTCTCGTCTCGTCTCGTCTCGTCTCGTCCCGCAGACGTTTGTCGTGCTTGCGCTGTCATATGGACCACGACCCGAGCGGCAGCGAGCGGCAGTCGAGCAAAGTCGGGACAAGTCGGGACGGGGACAGGGACAGGGATAGGAATGGTGCGAATGCACTGCAAACTACGCAGACACCTGGTGTGAGGCGAGGCGAGGCGAGGCGAGGCGAGGCGAGGAAGCCCACATCGCTACCAGTGGGCCCTCCTGCACGACACTGCCGCACCCCGCACAGGCCCTCCGCTGAACACCAGGGACAAGATGCGTCCTCTGCTAGTGTCGAAGGCTGCACGCGCCCAGCGAATGACAGGGGGTGCAACGAGCAGCAGTGCGTCTCACACACGCGGCGGTGCGCCCGCCAATTCGGCCGTCACTCTGCTGGGACGCCGGGCGCGCCTCCCCGCGCCGTCCTCGAGGAACTGGCGGTTGCGGAAGGAAGCGCTTTCGTCAAATGCGGCCGAAAACTAACATTTTGTGTGGTGGGAGATAAGCCGAACGCGAATTCTGCCGTGCTCCTACATTAGATGAGCGCCAACGGCCATACCATGATGAATACACCGGTTCTCATCCGATCACCGAAGTTAAGCATCATCGGGCCCGGCTAGTACTTGGATGGGTGACCGCCTGGGAAACCCGGGTGCTGTTGGCTCCCTTCCTGTTTTTTTTTTTTTTTTGTTATGTCGCCAGCCCAATTTTCAAACTACCTTTCTGTTGTGACAAAGATGCTTCCTTAAGCCTTTTAAACTACTGTAATGGTACGAAAATGCAGTAATTAACTCAGTTTGAGGGAGAATGTGCTAACCAAGTTTGCCAAGAAGACTTTGAAAACGACAAAACAGTACGAATCGGCAGGTGATTTCTGAAATACGTCACCGCCTATTGTTGTGTAGGAGTTTAGAGTTCCGAATTTGATTTGTAACCACGAATTTATTCCTTAGTCGTCTCGTCTCGTCTCGTCTCGTCTCGTCCCGCAGACGTTTGTCGTGCTTGCGCTGTCATATGGACCACGACCCGAGCGGCAGCGAGCGGCAGTCGAGCAAAGTCGGGACAAGTCGGGACGGGGACAGGGACAGGGATAGGAATGGTGCGAATGCACTGCAAACTACGCAGACACCTGGTGTGAGGCGAGGCGAGGCGAGGCGAGGCGAGGCGAGGCGAGGCGAGGCGAGGAAGCCCACATCGCTACCAGTGGGCCCTCCTGCACGACACTGCCGCACCCCGCACAGGCCCTCCGCTGAACACCAGGGACAAGATGCGTCCTCTGCTAGTGTCGAAGGCTGCACGCGCCCAGCGAATGACAGGGGGTGCAACGAGCAGCAGTGCGTCTCACACACGCGGCGGTGCGCCCGCCAATTCGGCCGTCACTCTGCTGGGACGCCGGGCGCGCCTCCCCGCGCCGTCCTCGAGGAACTGGCGGTTGCGGAAGGAAGCGCTTTCGTCAAATGCGGCCGAAAACTAACATTTTGTGTGTTGGGAGAAAAGCCGAAAGAGAATTCTGCCGTGCTCCTACATTAGATGAGCGCCAACGGCCATACCATGATGAATACACCGGTTCTCGTCCGATCACCGAAGTTAAGCATCCTCGGGCCCGGCTAGTACTTGGATGGGTGACCGCCTGGAAAACCCGGGTGCTGTTGGCTCCCTTCCTTTTTTTTTTTTGTTATGTCGCCAGCCCAATTTTCAAACTACATTTCTGTTGTGACAAAGATGCTTCCTTAAGCCTTTTAAACTACTGTAATGGTACGAAAATGCAGTAATTAACTCAGTTTGAGGGAGAATGTGCTAACCAAGTTTGCCAAGAAGACTTTGAAAACGACAAAACAGTACGAATCGGCAGGTGATTTCTGAAATACGTCACCGCCTATTGTTGTGTAGGAGTTTAGAGTTCCGAATTTGATTTGTAACCACGAATTTATTCCTTAGTCGTCTCGTCTCGTCTCGTCTCGTCTCGTCCCGCAGACGTTTGTCGTGCTTGCGCTGTCATATGGACCACGACCCGAGCGGCAGCGAGCGGCAGTCGAGCAAAGTCGGGACAAGTCGGGACGGGGACAGGGACAGGGATAGGAATGGTGCGAATGCACTGCAAACTACGCAGACACCTGGTGTGAGGCGAGGCGAGGCGAGGCGAGGCGAGGCGAGGAAGCCCACATCGCTACCAGTGGGCCCTCCTGCACGACACTGCCGCACCCCGCACAGGCCCTCCGCTGAACACCAGGGACAAGATGCGTCCTCTGCTAGTGTCGAAGGCTGCACGCGCCCAGCGAATGACAGGGGGTGCAACGAGCAGCAGTGCGTCTCACACACGCGGCGGTGCGCCCGCCAATTCGGCCGTCACTCTGCTGGGACGCCGGGCGCGCCTCCCCGCGCCGTCCTCGAGGAACTGGCGGTTGCGGAAGGAAGCGCTTTCGTCAAATGCGGCCGAAAACTAACATTTTGTGTGTTGGGAGAAAAGCCGAAAGAGAATTCTGCCGTGCTCCTACATTAGATGAGCGCCAACGGCCATACCATGATGAATACACCGGTTCTCGTCCGATCACCGAAGTTAAGCATCCTCGGGCCCGGCTAGTACTTGGATGGGTGACCGCCTGGAAAACCCGGGTGCTGTTGGCTCCCTTCCTTTTTTTTTTTGTTATGTCGCCAGCCCAATTTTCAAACTACATTTCTGTTGTGACAAAGATGCTTCCTTAAGCCTTTTAAACTACTGTAATGGTACGAAAATGCAGTAATTAACTCAGTTTGAGGGAGAATGTGCTAACCAAGTTTGCCAAGAAGACTTTGAAAACGACAAAACAGTACGAATCGGCAGGTGATTTCTGAAATACGTCACCGCCTATTGTTGTGTAGGAGTTTAGAGTTCCGAATTTGATTTGTAACCACGAATTTATTCCTTAGTCGTCTCGTCTCGTCTCGTCTCGTCTCGTCCCGCAGACGTTTGTCGTGCTTGCGCTGTCATATGGACCACGACCCGAGCGGCAGCGAGCGGCAGTCGAGCAAAGTCGGGACAAGTCGGGACGGGGACAGGGACAGGGATAGGAATGGTGCGAATGCACTGCAAACTACGCAGACACCTGGTGTGAGGCGAGGCGAGGCGAGGCGAGGCGAGGCGAGGAAGCCCACATCGCTACCAGTGGGCCCTCCTGCACGACACTGCCGCACCCCGCACAGGCCCTCCGCTGAACACCAGGGACAAGATGCGTCCTCTGCTAGTGTCGAAGGCTGCACGCGCCCAGCGAATGACAGGGGGTGCAACGAGCAGCAGTGCGTCTCACACACGCGGCGGTGCGCCCGCCAATTCGGCCGTCACTCTGCTGGGACGCCGGGCGCGCCTCCCCGCGCCGTCCTCGAGGAACTGGCGGTTGCGGAAGGAAGCGCTTTCGTCAAATGCGGCCGAAAACTAACATTTTGTGTGGTGGGAGATAAGCCGAACGCGAATTCTGCCGTGCTCCTACATTAGATGAGCGCCAACGGCCATACCATGATGAATACACCGGTTCTCGTCCGATCACCGAAGTTAAGCATCATCTGGCCCGGCTAGTACTTGGATGGGTGACCGCCTGGGAAACCCGGGTGCTGTTGGCTCCCTTCCTGTTTTTTTTTTTTTGTTATGTCGCCAGCCCAATTTTCAAACTACCTTTCTGTTGTGACAAAGATGCTTCCTTAAGCCTTTTAAACTACTGTAATGGTACGAAAATGCAGTAATTAACTCAGTTTGAGGGAGAATGTGCTAACCAAGTTTGCCAAGAAGACTTTGAAAACGACAAAACAGTACGAATCGGCAGGTGATTTCTGAAATACGTCACCGCCTATTGTTGTGTAGGAGTTTAGAGTTCCGAATTTGATTTGTAACCACGAATTTATTCCTTAGTCGTCTCGTCTCGTCTCGTCTCGTCTCGTCCCGCAGACGTTTGTCGTGCTTGCGCTGTCATATGGACCACGACCCGAGCGGCAGCGAGCGGCAGTCGAGCAAAGTCGGGACAAGTCGGGACGGGGACAGGGACAGGGATAGGAATGGTGCGAATGCACTGCAAACTACGCAGACACCTGGTGTGAGGCGAGGCGAGGCGAGGCGAGGCGAGGCGAGGAAGCCCACATCGCTACCAGTGGGCCCTCCTGCACGACACTGCCGCACCCCGCACAGGCCCTCCGCTGAACACCAGGGACAAGATGCGTCCTCTGCTAGTGTCGAAGGCTGCACGCGCCCAGCGAATGACAGGGGGTGCAACGAGCAGCAGTGCGTCTCACACACGCGGCGGTGCGCCCGCCAATTCGGCCGTCACTCTGCTGGGACGCCGGGCGCGCCTCCCCGCGCCGTCCTCGAGGAACTGGCGGTTGCGGAAGGAAGCGCTTTCGTCAAATGCGGCCGAAAACTAACATTTTGTGTGGTGGGAGATAAGCCGAACGCGAATTCTGCCGTGCTCCTACATTAGATGAGCGCCAACGGCCATACCATGATGAATACACCGGTTCTCGTCCGATCACCGAAGTTAAGCATCATCGGGCCCGGCTAGTATTTGGATGGGTGACCGCCTGGGAAACCCGGGTGCTGTTGGCTCCCTTCCTGTTTTTTTTTTTTTGTTATGTCGCCAGCCCAATTTTCAAACTACCTTTCTGTTGTGACAAAGATGCTTCCTTAAGCCTTTTAAACTACTGTAATGGTACGAAAATGCAGTAATTAACTCAGTTTGAGGGAGAATGTGCTAACCAAGTTTGCCAAGAAGACTTTGAAAACGACAAAACAGTACGAATCGGCAGGTGATTTCTGAAATACGTCACCGCCTATTGTTGTGTAGGAGTTTAGAGTTCCGAATTTGATTTGTAACCACGAATTTATTCCTTAGTCGTCTCGTCTCGTCTCGTCTCGTCTCGTCCCGCAGACGTTTGTCGTGCTTGCGCTGTCATATGGACCACGACCCGAGCGGCAGCGAGCGGCAGTCGAGCAAAGTCGGGACAAGTCGGGACGGGGACAGGGACAGGGATAGGAATGGTGCGAATGCACTGCAAACTACGCAGACACCTGGTGTGAGGCGAGGCGAGGCGAGGCGAGGCGAGGCGAGGAAGCCCACATCGCTACCAGTGGGCCCTCCTGCACGACACTGCCGCACCCCGCACAGGCCCTCCGCTGAACACCAGGGACAAGATGCGTCCTCTGCTAGTGTCGAAGGCTGCACGCGCCCAGCGAATGACAGGGGGTGCAACGAGCAGCAGTGCGTCTCACACACGCGGCGGTGCGCCCGCCAATTCGGCCGTCACTCTGCTGGGACGCCGGGCGCGCCTCCCCGCGCCGTCCTCGAGGAACTGGCGGTTGCGGAAGGAAGCGCTTTCGTCAAATGCGGCCGAAAACTAACATTTTGTGTGGTGGGAGATAAGCCGAACGCGAATTCTGCCGTGCTCCTACATTAGATGAGCGCCAACGGCCATACCATGATGAATACACCGGTTCTCGTCCGATCACCGAAGTTAAGCATCATCGGGCCCGGCTAGTACTTGGATGGGTGACCGCCTGGGAAACCCGGGTGCTGTTGGCTCCCTTCCTGTTTTTTTTTTTTTGTTATGTCGCCAGCCCAATTTTCAAACTACCTTTCTGTTGTGACAAAGATGCTTCCTTAAGCCTTTTAAACTACTGTAATGGTACGAAAATGCAGTAATTAACTCAGTTTGAGGGAGAATGTGCTAACCAAGTTTGCCAAGAAGACTTTGAAAACGACAAAACAGTACGAATCGGCAGGTGATTTCTGAAATACGTCACCGCCTATTGTTGTGTAGGAGTTTAGAGTTCCGAATTTGATTTGTAACCACGAATTTATTCCTTAGTCGTCTCGTCTCGTCTCGTCTCGTCTCGTCCCGCAGACGTTTGTCGTGCTTGCGCTGTCATATGGACCACGACCCGAGCGGCAGCGAGCGGCAGTCGAGCAAAGTCGGGACAAGTCGGGACGGGGACAGGGACAGGGATAGGAATGGTGCGAATGCACTGCAAACTACGCAGACACCTGGTGTGAGGCGAGGCGAGGCGAGGCGAGGCGAGGCGAGGAAGCCCACATCGCTACCAGTGGGCCCTCCTGCACGACACTGCCGCACCCCGCACAGGCCCTCCGCTGAACACCAGGGAAAAGATGCGTCCTCTGCTAGTGTCGAAGGCTGCACGCGCCCAGCGAATGACAGGGGGTGCAACGAGCAGCAGTGCGTCTCACACACGCGGCGGTGCGCCCGCCAATTCGGCCGTCACTCTGCTGGGACGCCGGGCGCGCCTCCCCGCGCCGTCCTCGAGGAACTGGCGGTTGCGGAAGGAAGCGCTTTCGTCAAATGCGGCCGAAAACTAACATTTTGTGTGTTGGGAGAAAAGCCGAAAGAGAATTCTGCCGTGCTCCTACATTAGATGAGCGCCAACGGCCATACCATGATGAATACCATGATGAATACATGAAGTTAAGCATCCTCGGGCCCGGCTAGTACTTGGATGGGTGACCGCCTGGAAAACCCGGGTGCTGTTGGCTCCCTTCCTTTTTTTTTTTTTGTTATGTCGCCAGCCCAATTTTCAAACTACATTTCTGTTGTGACAAAGATGCTTCCTTAAGCCTTTTAAACTACTGTAATGGTACGAAAATGCAGTAATTAACTCAGTTTGAGGGAGAATGTGCTAACCAAGTTTGCCAAGAAGACTTTGAAAACGACAAAACAGTACGAATCGGCAGGTGATTTCTGAAATACGTCACCGCCTATTGTTGTGTAGGAGTTTAGAGTTCCGAATTTGATTTGTAACCACGAATTTATTCCTTAGTCGTCTCGTCTCGTCTCGTCTCGTCTCGTCCCGCAGACGTTTGTCGTGCTTGCGCTGTCATATGGACCACGACCCGAGCGGCAGCGAGCGGCAGTCGAGCAAAGTCGGGACAAGTCGGGACGGGGACAGGGACAGGGATAGGAATGGTGCGAATGCACTGCAAACTACGCAGACACCTGGTGTGAGGCGAGGCGAGGCGAGGCGAGGCGAGGCGAGGAAGCCCACATCGCTACCAGTGGGCCCTCCTGCACGACACTGCCGCACCCCGCACAGGCCCTCCGCTGAACACCAGGGACAAGATGCGTCCTCTGCTAGTGTCGAAGGCTGCACGCGCCCAGCGAATGACAGGGGGTGCAACGAGCAGCAGTGCGTCTCACACACGCGGCGGTGCGCCCGCCAATTCGGCCGTCACTCTGCTGGGACGCCGGGCGCGCCTCCCCGCGCCGTCCTCGAGGAACTGGCGGTTGCGGAAGGAAGCGCTTTCGTCAAATGCGGCCGAAAACTAACATTTTGTGTGTTGGGAGAAAAGCCGAAAGAGAATTCTGCCGTGCTCCTACATTAGATGAGCGCCAACGGCCATACTATGATGAATACACCGGTTCTCGTCCGATCACCGAAGTTAAGCATCCTCGGGCCCGGCTAGTACTTGGATGGGTGACCGCCTGGAAAACCCGGGTGCTGTTGGCTCCCTTCCTTTTTTTTTTTTTTGTTATGTCGCCAGCCCAATTTCAAACTACATTTCTGTTGTGACAAAGATGCTTCCTTAAGCCTTTTAAACTACTGTAATGGTACGAAAATGCAGTAATTAACTCAGTTTGAGGGAGAATGTGCTAACCAAGTTTGCCAAGAAGACTTTGAAAACGACAAAACAGTACGAATCGGCAGGTGATTTCTGAAATACGTCACCGCCTATTGTTGTGTAGGAGTTTAGAGTTCCGAATTTGATTTGTAACCACGAATTTATTCCTTAGTCGTCTCGTCTCGTCTCGTCTCGTCTCGTCCCGCAGACGTTTGTCGTGCTTGCGCTGTCATATGGACCACGACCCGAGCGGCAGCGAGCGGCAGTCGAGCAAAGTCGGGACAAGTCGGGACGGGGACAGGGACAGGGATAGGAATGGTGCGAATGCACTGCAAACTACGCAGACACCTGGTGTGAGGCGAGGCGAGGCGAGGCGAGGCGAGGCGAGGAAGCCCACATCGCTACCAGTGGGCCCTCCTGCACGACACTGCCGCACCCCGCACAGGCCCTCCGCTGAACACCAGGGACAAGATGCGTCCTCTGCTAGTGTCGAAGGCTGCACGCGCCCAGCGAATGACAGGGGGTGCAACGAGCAGCAGTGCGTCTCACACACGCGGCGGTGCGCCCGCCAATTCGGCCGTCACTCTGCTGGGACGCCGGGCGCGCCTCCCCGCGCCGTCCTCGAGGAACTGGCGGTTGCGGAAGGAAGCGCTTTCGTCAAATGCGGCCGAAAACTAACATTTTGTGTGTTGGGAGAAAAGCCGAACGCGAATTCTGCCGTGCTCCTACATTAGATGAGCGCCAACGGCCATACCATGATGAATACACCGGTTCTCGTCCGATCACCGAAGTTAAGCATCATCGGGCCCGGATAGTACTTGGATGGGTGACCGCCTGGGAAACCCGGGTGCTGTTGGCTCCCTTCCTGTTTTTTTTTTTTGTTATGTCGCCAGCCCAATTTTCAAACTACCTTTCTGTTGTGACAAAGATGCTTCCTTAAGCCTTTTAAACTACTGTAATGGTACGAAAATGCAGTAATTAACTCAGTTTGAGGGAGAATGTGCTAACCAAGTTTGCCAAGAAGACTTTGAAAACGACAAAACAGTACGAATCGGCAGGTGATTTCTGAAATACGTCACCGCCTATTGTTGTGTAGGAGTTTAGAGTTCCGAATTTGATTTGTAACCACGAATTTATTCCTTAGTCGTCTCGTCTCGTCTCGTCTCGTCTCGTCCCGCAGACGTTTGTCGTGCTTGCGCTGTCATATGGACCACGACCCGAGCGGCAGCGAGCGGCAGTCGAGCAAAGTCGGGACAAGTCGGGACGGGGACAGGGACAGGGATAGGAATGGTGCGAATGCACTGCAAACTACGCAGACACCTGGTGTGAGGCGAGGCGAGGCGAGGCGAGGCGAGGCGAGGAAGCCCACATCGCTACCAGTGGGCCCTCCTGCACGACACTGCCGCACCCCGCACAGGCCCTCCGCTGAACACCAGGGAAAAGATGCGTCCTCTGCTAGTGTCGAAGGCTGCACGCGCCCAGCGAATGACAGGGGGTGCAACGAGCAGCAGTGCGTCTCACACACGCGGCGGTGCGCCCGCCAATTCGGCCGTCACTCTGCTGGGACGCCGGGCGCGCCTCCCCGCGCCGTCCTCGAGGAACTGGCGGTTGCGGAAGGAAGCGCTTTCGTCAAATGCGGCCGAAAACTAACATTTTGTGTGTTGGGAGAAAAGCCGAAAGAGAATTCTGCCGTGCTCCTACATTAGATGAGCGCCAACGGCCATACCATGATGAATACCATGATGAATACATGAAGTTAAGCATCCTCGGGCCCGGCTAGTACTTGGATGGGTGACCGCCTGGAAAACCCGGGTGCTGTTGGCTCCCTTCCTTTTTTTTTTTTTGTTATGTTGCCAGCCCAATTTTCAAACTACATTTCTGTTGTGACAAAGATGCTTCCTTAAGCCTTTTAAACTACTGTAATGGTACGAAAATGCAGTAATTAACTCAGTTTGAGGGAGAATGTGCTAACCAAGTTTGCCAAGAAGACTTTGAAAACGACAAAACAGTACGAATCGGCAGGTGATTTCTGAAATACGTCACCGCCTATTGTTGTGTAGGAGTTTAGAGTTCCGAATTTGATTTGTAACCACGAATTTATTCCTTAGTCGTCTCGTCTCGTCTCGTCTCGTCTCGTCCCGCAGACGTTTGTCGTGCTTGCGCTGTCATATGGACCACGACCCGAGCGGCAGCGAGCGGCAGTCGAGCAAAGTCGGGACAAGTCGGGACGGGGACAGGGACAGGGATAGGAATGGTGCGAATGCACTGCAAACTACGCAGACACCTGGTGTGAGGCGAGGCGAGGCGAGGCGAGGCGAGGCGAGGAAGCCCACATCGCTACCAGTGGGCCCTCCTGCACGACACTGCCGCACCCCGCACAGGCCCTCCGCTGAACACCAGGGACAAGATGCGTCCTCTGCTAGTGTCGAAGGCTGCACGCGCCCAGCGAATGACAGGGGGTGCAACGAGCAGCAGTGCGTCTCACACACGCGGCGGTGCGCCCGCCAATTCGGCCGTCACTCTGCTGGGACGCCGGGCGCGCCTCCCCGCGCCGTCCTCGAGGAACTGGCGGTTGCGGAAGGAAGCGCTTTCGTCAAATGCGGCCGAAAACTAACATTTTGTGTGTTGGGAGAAAAGCCGAAAGAGAATTCTGCCGTGCTCCTACATTAGATGAGCGCCAACGGCCATACTATGATGAATACACCGGTTCTCGTCCGATCACCGAAGTTAAGCGTCCTCGGGCCCGGCTAGTACTTGGATGGGTGACCGCCTGGAAAACCCGGGTGCTGTTGGCTCCCTTCCTTTTTTTTTTTTTTGTTATGTCGCCAGCCCAATTTTCAAACTACATTTCTGTTGTGACAAAGATGCTTCCTTAAGCCTTTTAAACTACTGTAATGGTACGAAAATGCAGTAATTAACTCAGTTTGAGGGAGAATGTGCTAACCAAGTTTGCCAAGAAGACTTTGAAAACGACAAAACAGTACGAATCGGCAGGTGATTTCTGAAATACGTCACCGCCTATTGTTGTGTAGGAGTTTAGAGTTCCGAATTTGATTTGTAACCACGAATTTATTCCTTAGTCGTCTCGTCTCGTCTCGTCTCGTCTCGTCCCGCAGACGTTTGTCGTGCTTGCGCTGTCATATGGACCACGACCCGAGCGGCAGCGAGCGGCAGTCGAGCAAAGTCGGGACAAGTCGGGACGGGGACAGGGACAGGGATAGGAATGGTGCGAATGCACTGCAAACTACGCAGACACCTGGTGTGAGGCGAGGCGAGGCGAGGCGAGGCGAGGCGAGGAAGCCCACATCGCTACCAGTGGGCCCTCCTGCACGACACTGCCGCACCCCGCACAGGCCCTCCGCTGAACACCAGGGACAAGATGCGTCCTCTGCTAGTGTCGAAGGCTGCACGCGCCCAGCGAATGACAGGGGGTGCAACGAGCAGCAGTGCGTCTCACACACGCGGCGGTGCGCCCGCCAATTCGGCCGTCACTCTGCTGGGACGCCGGGCGCGCCTCCCCGCGCCGTCCTCGAGGAACTGGCGGTTGCGGAAGGAAGCGCTTTCGTCAAATGCGGCCGAAAACTAACATTTTGTGTGTTGGGAGAAAAGCCGAACGCGAATTCTGCCGTGCTCCTACATTAGATGAGCGCCAACGGCCATACCATGATGAATACACCGGTTCTCGTCCGATCACCGAAGTTAAGCATCATCGGGCCCGGATAGTACTTGGATGGGTGACCGCCTGGGAAACCCGGGTGCTGTTGGCTCCCTTCCTGTTTTTTTTTTTTTGTTATGTCGCCAGCCCAATTTTCAAACTACCTTTCTGTTGTGACAAAGATGCTTCCTTAAGCCTTTTAAACTACTGTAATGGTACGAAAATGCAGTAATTAACTCAGTTTGAGGGAGAATGTGCTAACCAAGTTTGCCAAGAAGACTTTGAAAACGACAAAACAGTACGAATCGGCAGGTGATTTCTGAAATACGTCACCGCCTATTGTTGTGTAGGAGTTTAGAGTTCCGAATTTGATTTGTAACCACGAATTTATTCCTTAGTCGTCTCGTCTCGTCTCGTCTCGTCTCGTCCCGCAGACGTTTGTCGTGCTTGCGCTGTCATATGGACCACGACCCGAGCGGCAGCGAGCGGCAGTCGAGCAAAGTCGGGACAAGTCGGGACGGGGACAGGGACAGGGATAGGAATGGTGCGAATGCACTGCAAACTACGCAGACACCTGGTGTGAGGCGAGGCGAGGCGAGGCGAGGCGAGGCGAGGAAGCCCACATCGCTACCAGTGGGCCCTCCTGCACGACACTGCCGCACCCCGCACAGGCCCTCCGCTGAACACCAGGGACAAGATGCGTCCTCTGCTAGTGTCGAAGGCTGCACGCGCCCAGCGAATGACAGGGGGTGCAACGAGCAGCAGTGCGTCTCACACACGCGGCGGTGCGCCCGCCAATTCGGCCGTCACTCTGCTGGGACGCCGGGCGCGCCTCCCCGCGCCGTCCTCGAGGAACTGGCGGTTGCGGAAGGAAGCGCTTTCGTCAAATGCGGCCGAAAACTAACATTTTGTGTGTTGGGAGAAAAGCCGAAAGAGAATTCTGCCGTGCTCCTACATTAGATGAGCGCCAACGGCCATACCATGATGAATACACCGGTTCTCGTCCGATCACCGAATTTAAGCATCCTCGGGCCCGGCTAGTACTTGGATGGGTGACCGCCTGGAAAACCCGGGTGCTGTTGGCTCCCTTCCTGTTTTTTTTTTGTTATGTCGCCAGCCCAATTTTCAAACTACCTTTCTGTTGTGACAAAGATGCTTCCTTAAGCCTTTTAAACTACTGTAATGGTACGAAAATGCAGTAATTAACTCAGTTTGAGGGAGAATGTGCTAACCAAGTTTGCCAAGAAGACTTTGAAAACGACAAAACAGTACGAATCGGCAGGTGATTTCTGAAATACGTCACCGCCTATTGTTGTGTAGGAGTTTAGAGTTCCGAATTTGATTTGTAACCACGAATTTATTCCTTAGTCGTCTCGTCTCGTCTCGTCTCGTCTCGTCCCGCAGACGTTTGTCGTGCTTGCGCTGTCATATGGACCACGACCCGAGCGGCAGCGAGCGGCAGTCGAGCAAAGTCGGGACAAGTCGGGACGGGGACAGGGACAGGGATAGGAATGGTGCGAATGCACTGCAAACTACGCAGACACCTGGTGTGAGGCGAGGCGAGGCGAGGCGAGGCGAGGCGAGGAAGCCCACATCGCTACCAGTGGGCCCTCCAGCACGACACTGCCACACCCCGCACAGGCCCTCCGCTGAACACCAGGGACAAGATGCGTCCTCCGCTAGTGTCGAAGGCTGCACGCGCCCAGCGAATGACAGGGGGTGCAACGAGCAGCAGTGCGTCTCACACACGCGGCGGTGCGCCCGCCAATTCGGCCGTCACTCTGCTGGGACGCCGGGCGCGCCTCCCCGCGCCGTCCTCGAGGAACTGGCGGTTGCGGAAGGAAGCGCTTTCGTCAAATGCGGCCGAAAACTAACATTTTGTGTGTTGGGAGAAAAGCCGAAAGAGAATTCTGCCGTGCTCCTACATTAGATGAGCGCCAACGGCCATACCATGATGAATACACCGGTTCTCGTCCGATCACCGAAGTTAAGCATCCTCGGGCCCGGCTAGTACTTGGATGGGTGACCGCCTGGAAAACCCGGGTGCTGTTGGCTCCCTTCCTTTTTTTTTTTTTGTTATGTCGCCAGCCCAATTTTCAAACTACATTTCTGTTGTGACAAAGATGCTTCCTTAAGCCTTTTAAACTACTGTAATGGTACGAAAATGCAGTAATTAACTCAGTTTGAGGGAGAATGTGCTAACCAAGTTTGCCAAGAAGACTTTGAAAACGACAAAACAGTACGAATCGGCAGGTGATTTCTGAAATACGTCACCGCCTATTGTTGTGTAGGAGTTTAGAGTTCCGAATTTGATTTGTAACCACGAATTTATTCCTTAGTCGTCTCGTCTCGTCTCGTCTCGTCTCGTCCCGCAGACGTTTGTCGTGCTTGCGCTGTCATATGGACCACGACCCGAGCGGCAGCGAGCGGCAGTCGAGCAAAGTCGGGACAAGTCGGGACGGGGACAGGGACAGGGATAGGAATGGTGCGAATGCACTGCAAACTACGCAGACACCTGGTGTGAGGCGAGGCGAGGCGAGGCGAGGCGAGGCGAGGAAGCCCACATCGCTACCATTGGGCCCTCCTGCACGACACTGCCGCACCCCGCACAGGCCCTCCGCTGAACACCAGGGACAAGATGCGTCCTCTGCTAGTGTCGAAGGCTGCACGCGCCCAGCGAATGACAGGGGGTGCAACGAGCAGCAGTGCGTCTCACACACGCGGCGGTGCGCCCGCCAATTCGGCCGTCACTCTGCTGGGACGCCGGGCGCGCCTCCCCGCGCCGTCCTCGAGGAACTGGCGGTTGCGGAAGGAAGCGCTTTCGTCAAATGCGGCCGAAAACTAACATTTTGTGTGTTGGGAGAAAAGCCGAAAGAGAATTCTGCCGTGCTCCTACATTAGATGAGCGCCAACGGCCATACCATGATGAATACACCGGTTCTCGTCCGATCACCGAATTTAAGCATCCTCGGGCCCGGCTAGTACTTGGATGGGTGACCGCCTGGAAAACCCGGGTGCTGTTGGCTCCCTTCCTGTTTTTTTTTTTGTTATGTCGCCAGCCCAATTTTCAAACTACCTTTCTGTTGTGACAAAGATGCTTCCTTAAGCCTTTTAAACTACTGTAATGGTACGAAAATGCAGTAATTAACTCAGTTTGAGGGAGAATGTGCTAACCAAGTTTGCCAAGAAGACTTTGAAAACGACAAAACAGTACGAATCGGCAGGTGATTTCTGAAATACGTCACCGCCTATTGTTGTGTAGGAGTTTAGAGTTCCGAATTTGATTTGTAACCACGAATTTATTCCTTAGTCGTCTCGTCTCGTCTCGTCTCGTCTCGTCCCGCAGACGTTTGTCGTGCTTGCGCTGTCATATGGACCACGACCCGAGCGGCAGCGAGCGGCAGTCGAGCAAAGTCGGGACAAGTCGGGACGGGGACAGGGACAGGGATAGGAATGGTGCGAATGCACTGCAAACTACGCAGACACCTGGTGTGAGGCGAGGCGAGGCGAGGCGAGGCGAGGCGAGGAAGCCCACATCGCTACCAGTGGGCCCTCCAGCACGACACTGCCACACCCCGCACAGGCCCTCCGCTGAACACCAGGGACAAGATGCGTCCTCCGCTAGTGTCGAAGGCTGCACGCGCCCAGCGAATGACAGGGGGTGCAACGAGCAGCAGTGCGTCTCACACACGCGGCGGTGCGCCCGCCAATTCGGCCGTCACTCTGCTGGGACGCCGGGCGCGCCTCCCCGCGCCGTCCTCGAGGAACTGGCGGTTGCGGAAGGAAGCGCTTTCGTCAAATGCGGCCGAAAACTAAATTTTGTGTGTTGGGAGAAAAGCCGAAAGAGAATTCTGCCGTGCTCCTACATTAGATGAGCGCCAACGGCCATACCATGATGAATACACCGGTTCTCGTCCGATCACCGAAGTTAAGCATCCTCGGGCCCGGCTAGTACTTGGATGGGTGACCGCCTGGAAAACCCGGGTGCTGTTGGCTCCCTTCCTTTTTTTTTTTTGTTATGTCGCCAGCCCAATTTTCAAACTACATTTCTGTTGTGACAAAGATGCTTCCTTAAGCCTTTTAAACTACTGTAATGGTACGAAAATGCAGTAATTAACTCAGTTTGAGGGAGAATGTGCTAACCAAGTTTGCCAAGAAGACTTTGAAAACGACAAAACAGTACGAATCGGCAGGTGATTTCTGAAATACGTCACCGCCTATTGTTGTGTAGGAGTTTAGAGTTCCGAATTTGATTTGTAACCACGAATTTATTCCTTAGTCGTCTCGTCTCGTCTCGTCTCGTCTCGTCCCGCAGACGTTTGTCGTGCTTGCGCTGTCATATGGACCACGACCCGAGCGGCAGCGAGCGGCAGTCGAGCAAAGTCGGGACAAGTCGGGACGGGGACAGGGACAGGGATAGGAATGGTGCGAATGCACTGCAAACTACGCAGACACCTGGTGTGAGGCGAGGCGAGGCGAGGCGAGGCGAGGCGAGGAAGCCCACATCGCTACCAGTGGGCCCTCCTGCACGACACTGCCGCACCCCGCACAGGCCCTCCGCTGAACACCAGGGACAAGATGCGTCCTCTGCTAGTGTCGAAGGCTGCACGCGCCCAGCGAATGACAGGGGGTGCAACGAGCAGCAGTGCGTCTCACACACGCGGCGGTGCGCCCGCCAATTCGGCCGTCACTCTGCTGGGACGCCGGGCGCGCCTCCCCGCGCCGTCCTCGAGGAACTGGCGGTTGCGGAAGGAAGCGCTTTCGTCAAATGCGGCCGAAAACTAACATTTTGTGTGTTGGGAGAAAAGCCGAAAGAGAATTCTGCCGTGCTCCTACATTAGATGAGCGCCAACGGCCATACCATGATGAATACACCGGTTCTCGTCCGATCACCGAAGTTAAGCATCCTCGGGCCCGGCTAGTACTTGGATGGGTGACCGCCTGGAAAACCCGGGTGCTGTTGGCTCCCTTCCTTTTTTTTTTTTTGTTATGTCGCCAGCCCAATTTTCAAACTACATTTCTGTTGTGACAAAGATGCTTCCTTAAGCCTTTTAAACTACTGTAATGGTACGAAAATGCAGTAATTAACTCAGTTTGAGGGAGAATGTGCTAACCAAGTTTGCCAAGAAGACTTTGAAAACGACAAAACAGTACGAATCGGCAGGTGATTTCTGAAATACGTCACCGCCTATTGTTGTGTAGGAGTTTAGAGTTCCGAATTTGATTTGTAACCACGAATTTATTCCTTAGTCGTCTCGTCTCGTCTCGTCTCGTCTCGTCCCGCAGACGTTTGTCGTGCTTGCGCTGTCATATGGACCACGACCCGAGCGGCAGCGAGCGGCAGTCGAGCAAAGTCGGGACAAGTCGGGACGGGGACAGGGACAGGGATAGGAATGGTGCGAATGCACTGCAAACTACGCAGACACCTGGTGTGAGGCGAGGCGAGGCGAGGCGAGGCGAGGCGAGGAAGCCCACATCGCTACCAGTGGGCCCTCCTGCACGACACTGCCGCACCCCGCACAGGCCCTCCGCTGAACACCAGGGACAAGATGCGTCCTCTGCTAGTGTCGAAGGCTGCACGCGCCCAGCGAATGACAGGGGGTGCAACGAGCAGCAGTGCGTCTCACACACGCGGCGGTGCGCCCGCCAATTCGGCCGTCACTCTGCTGGGACGCCGGGCGCGCCTCCCCGCGCCGTCCTCGAGGAACTGGCGGTTGCGGAAGGAAGCGCTTTCGTCAAATGCGGCCGAAAACTAACATTTTGTGTGTTGGGAGAAAAGCCGAACGCGAATTCTGCCGTGCTCCTACATTAGATGAGCGCCAACGGCCATACCATGATGAATACACCGGTTCTCGTCCGATCACCGAAGTTAAGCATCATCGGGCCCGGATAGTACTTGGATGGGTGACCGCCTGGGAAACCCGGGTGCTGTTGGCTCCCTTCCTGTTTTTTTTTTTTTTGTTATGTCGCCAGCCCAATTTTCAAACTACCTTTCTGTTGTGACAAAGATGCTTCCTTAAGCCTTTTAAACTACTGTAATGGTACGAAAATGCAGTAATTAACTCAGTTTGAGGGAGAATGTGCTAACCAAGTTTGCCAAGAAGACTTTGAAAACGACAAAACAGTACGAATCGGCAGGTGATTTCTGAAATACGTCACCGCCTATTGTTGTGTAGGAGTTTAGAGTTCCGAATTTGATTTGTAACCACGAATTTATTCCTTAGTCGTCTCGTCTCGTCTCGTCTCGTCTCGTCCCGCAGACGTTTGTCGTGCTTGCGCTGTCATATGGACCACGACCCGAGCGGCAGCGAGCGGCAGTCGAGCAAAGTCGGGACAAGTCGGGACGGGGACAGGGACAGGGATAGGAATGGTGCGAATGCACTGCAAACTACGCAGACACCTGGTGTGAGGCGAGGCGAGGCGAGGCGAGGCGAGGCGAGGAAGCCCACATCGCTACCAGTGGGCCCTCCTGCACGACACTGCCGCACCCCGCACAGGCCCTCCGCTGAACACCAGGGACAAGATGCGTCCTCTGCTAGTGTCGAAGGCTGCACGCGCCCAGCGAATGACAGGGGGTGCAACGAGCAGCAGTGCGTCTCACACACGCGGCGGTGCGCCCGCCAATTCGGCCGTCACTCTGCTGGGACGCCGGGCGCGCCTCCCCGCGCCGTCCTCGAGGAACTGGCGGTTGCGGAAGGAAGCGCTTTCGTCAAATGCGGCCGAAAACTAACATTTTGTGTGTTGGGAGAAAAGCCGAAAGAGAATTCTGCCGTGCTCCTACATTAGATGAGCGCCAACGGCCATACCATGATGAATACACCGGTTCTCGTCCGATCACCGAAGTTAAGCATCCTCGGGCCCGGCTAGTACTTGGATGGGTGACCGCCTGGAAAACCCGGGTACAGTTGGCTCCCTTCCTTTTTTTTTTTTTGTTATGTCGCCAGCCCAATTTTCAAACTACATTTCTGTTGTGACAAAGATGCTTCCTTAAGCCTTTTAAACTACTGTAATGGTACGAAAATGCAGTAATTAACTCAGTTTGAGGGAGAATGTGCTAACCAAGTTTGCCAAGAAGACTTTGAAAACGACAAAACAGTACGAATCGGCAGGTGATTTCTGAAATACGTCACCGCCTATTGTTGTGTAGGAGTTTAGAGTTCCGAATTTGATTTGTAACCACGAATTTATTCCTTAGTCGTCTCGTCTCGTCTCGTCTCGTCTCGTCCCGCAGACGTTTGTCGTGCTTGCGCTGTCATATGGACCACGACCCGAGCGGCAGCGAGCGGCAGTCGAGCAAAGTCGGGACAAGTCGGGACGGGGACAGGGACAGGGATAGGAATGGTGCGAATGCACTGCAAACTACGCAGACACCTGGTGTGAGGCGAGGCGAGGCGAGGCGAGGCGAGGCGAGGCGAGGAAGCCCACATCGCTACCAGTGGGCCCTCCTGCACGACACTGCCGCACCCCGCACAGGCCCTCCGCTGAACACCAGGGACAAGATGCGTCCTCTGCTAGTGTCGAAGGCTGCACGCGCCCAGCGAATGACAGGGGGTGCAACGAGCAGCAGTGCGTCTCACACACGCGGCGGTGCGCCCGCCAATTCGGCCGTCACTCTGCTGGGACGCCGGGCGCGCCTCCCCGCGCCGTCCTCGAGGAACTGGCGGTTGCGGAAGGAAGCGCTTTCGTCAAATGCGGCCGAAAACTAACATTTTGTGTGTTGGGAGAAAAGCCGAAAGAGAATTCTGCCGTGCTCCTACATTAGATAGGCGCCAACGGCCATACCATAATGAATACACCGGTTCTCGTCCGATCACCGAAGTTAAGCATCCTCGGGCCCGGTTAGTACTTGGATGGGTGACCGCCTGGAAAACCCGGGTGCTGTTGGCTCCCTTCCTGTTCTTTTTTTTGTTATGTCGCCAGCCCAATTTTCAAACTACCTTTCTGTTGTGACAAAGATGCTTCCTTAAGCCTTTTAAACTACTGTAATGGTACGAAAATGCAGTAATTAACTCAGTTTGAGGGAGAATGTGCTAACCAAGTTTGCCAAGAAGACTTTGAAAACGACAAAACAGTACGAATCGGCAGGTGATTTCTGAAATACGTCACCGCCTATTGTTGTGTAGGAGTTTAGAGTTCCGAATTTGATTTGTAACCACGAATTTATTCCTTAGTCGTCTCGTCTCGTCTCGTCTCGTCTCGTCCCGCAGACGTTTGTCGTGCTTGCGCTGTCATATGGACCACGACCCGAGCGGCAGCGAGCGGCAGTCGAGCAAAGTCGGGACAAGTCGGGACGGGGACAGGGACAGGGATAGGAATGGTGCGAATGCACTGCAAACTACGCAGACACCTGGTGTGAGGCGAGGCGAGGCGAGGCGAGGCGAGGCGAGGAAGCCCACATCGCTACCAGTGGGCCCTCCTGCACGACACTGCCGCACCCCGCACAGGCCCTCCGCTGAACACCAGGGACAAGATGCGTCCTCTGCTAGTGTCGAAGGCTGCACGCGCCCAGCGAATGACAGGGGGTGCAACGAGCAGCAGTGCGTCTCACACACGCGGCGGTGCGCCCGCCAATTCGGCCGTCACTCTGCTGGGACGCCGGGCGCGCCTCCCCGCGCCGTCCTCGAGGAACTGGCGGTTGCGGAAGGAAGCGCTTTCGTCAAATGCGGCCGAAAACTAACATTTTGTGTGTTGGGAGAAAAGCCGAAAGAGAATTCTGCCGTGCTCCTACATTAGATGAGCGCCAACGGCCATACCATGATGAATACACCGGTTCTCGTCCGATCACCGAAGTTAAGCATCCTCGGGCCCGGCTAGTACTTGGATGGGTGACCGCCTGGAAAACCCGGGTGCTGTTGGCTCCCTTCCTTTTTTTTTTTTTGTTATGTCGCCAGCCCAATTTTCAAACTACATTTCTGTTGTGACAAAGATGCTTCCTTAAGCCTTTTAAACTACTGTAATGGTACGAAAATGCAGTAATTAACTCAGTTTGAGGGAGAATGTGCTAACCAAGTTTGCCAAGAAGACTTTGAAAACGACAAAACAGTACGAATCGGCAGGTGATTTCTGAAATACGTCACCGCCTATTGTTGTGTAGGAGTTTAGAGTTCCGAATTTGATTTGTAACCACGAATTTATTCCTTAGTCGTCTCGTCTCGTCTCGTCTCGTCTCGTCCCGCAGACGTTTGTCGTGCTTGCGCTGTCATATGGACCACGACCCGAGCGGCAGCGAGCGGCAGTCGAGCAAAGTCGGGACAAGTCGGGACGGGGACAGGGACAGGGATAGGAATGGTGCGAATGCACTGCAAACTACGCAGACACCTGGTGTGAGGCGAGGCGAGGCGAGGCGAGGCGAGGCGAGGAAGCCCACATCGCTACCAGTGGGCCCTCCTGCACGACACTGCCGCACCCCGCACAGGCCCTCCGCTGAACACCAGGGACAAGATGCGTCCTCTGCTAGTGTCGAAGGCTGCACGCGCCCAGCGAATGACAGGGGGTGCAACGAGCAGCAGTGCGTCTCACACACGCGGCGGTGCGCCCGCCAATTCGGCCGTCACTCTGCTGGGACGCCGGGCGCGCCTCCCCGCGCCGTCCTCGAGGAACTGGCGGTTGCGGAAGGAAGCGCTTTCGTCAAATGCGGCCGAAAACTAACATTTTGTGTGTTGGGAGAAAAGCCGAAAGAGAATTCTGCCGTGCTCCTACATTAGATGAGCGCCAACGGCCATACCATGATGAATACACCGGTTCTCGTCCGATCACCGAAGTTAAGCATCCTCGGGCCCGGCTAGTACTTGGATGGGTGACCGCCTGGAAAACCCGGGTGCTGTTGGCTCCCTTCCTTTTTTTTTTTTTTGTTATGTCGCCAGCCCAATTTTCAAACTACATTTCTGTTGTGACAAAGATGCTTCCTTAAGCCTTTTAAACTACTGTAATGGTACGAAAATGCAGTAATTAACTCAGTTTGAGGGAGAATGTGCTAACCAAGTTTGCCAAGAAGACTTTGAAAACGACAAAACAGTACGAATCGGCAGGTGATTTCTGAAATACGTCACCGCCTATTGTTGTGTAGGAGTTTAGAGTTCCGAATTTGATTTGTAACCACGAATTTATTCCTTAGTCGTCTCGTCTCGTCTCGTCTCGTCTCGTCCCGCAGACGTTTGTCGTGCTTGCGCTGTCATATGGACCACGACCCGAGCGGCAGCGAGCGGCAGTCGAGCAAAGTCGGGACAAGTCGGGACGGGGACAGGGACAGGGATAGGAATGGTGCGAATGCACTGCAAACTACGCAGACACCTGGTGTGAGGCGAGGCGAGGCGAGGCGAGGCGAGGCGAGGAAGCCCACATCGCTACCAGTGGGCCCTCCTGCACGACACTGCCGCACCCCGCACAGGCCCTCCGCTGAACACCAGGGACAAGATGCGTCCTCTGCTAGTGTCGAAGGCTGCACGCGCCCAGCGAATGACAGGGGGTGCAACGAGCAGCAGTGCGTCTCACACACGCGGCGGTGCGCCCGCCAATTCGGCCGTCACTCTGCTGGGACGCCGGGCGCGCCTCCCCGCGCCGTCCTCGAGGAACTGGCGGTTGCGGAAGGAAGCGCTTTCGTCAAATGCGGCCGAAAACTAACATTTTGTGTGTTGGGAGAAAAGCCGAAAGAGAATTCTGCCGTGCTCCTACATTAGATAGGCGCCAACGGCCATACCATGATGAATACACCGGTTCTCGTCCGATCACCGAAGTTAAGCAACCTCGGGCCCGGTTAGTACTTGGATGGGTGACCGCCTGGAAAACCCGGGTGCTGTTGGCTCCCTTCCTGTTCTTTTTTTTGTTATGTCGCCAGCCCAATTTTCAAACTACCTTTCTGTTGTGACAAAGATGCTTCCTTAAGCCTTTTAAACTACTGTAATGGTACGAAAATGCAGTAATTAACTCAGTTTGAGGGAGAATGTGCTAACCAAGTTTGCCAAGAAGACTTTGAAAACGACAAAACAGTACGAATCGGCAGGTGATTTCTGAAATACGTCACCGCCTATTGTTGTGTAGGAGTTTAGAGTTCCGAATTTGATTTGTAACCACGAATTTATTCCTTAGTCGTCTCGTCTCGTCTCGTCTCGTCTCGTCCCGCAGACGTTTGTCGTGCTTGCGCTGTCATATGGACCACGACCCGAGCGGCAGCGAGCGGCAGTCGAGCAAAGTCGGGACAAGTCGGGACGGGGACAGGGACAGGGATAGGAATGGTGCGAATGCACTGCAAACTACGCAGACACCTGGTGTGAGGCGAGGCGAGGCGAGGCGAGGCGAGGCGAGGAAGCCCACATCGCTACCAGTGGGCCCTCCTGCACGACACTGCCGCACCCCGCACAGGCCCTCCGCTGAACACCAGGGACAAGATGCGTCCTCTGCTAGTGTCGAAGGCTGCACGCGCCCAGCGAATGACAGGGGGTGCAACGAGCAGCAGTGCGTCTCACACACGCGGCGGTGCGCCCGCCAATTCGGCCGTCACTCTGCTGGGACGCCGGGCGCGCCTCCCCGCGCCGTCCTCGAGGAACTGGCGGTTGCGGAAGGAAGCGCTTTCGTCAAATGCGGCCGAAAACTAACATTTTGTGTGTTGGGAGAAAAGCCGAAAGAGAATTCTGCCGTGCTCCTACATTAGATAGGCGCCAACGGCCATACCATGATGAATACACCGGTTCTCGTCCGATTACCGAAGTTAAGCAACCTCGGGCCCGGTTAGTACTTGGATGGGTGACCGCCTGGAAAACCCGGGTGCTGTTGGCTCCCTTCCTGTTCTTTTTTTTGTTATGTCGCCAGCCCAATTTTCAAACTACCTTTCTGTTGTGACAAAGATGCTTCCTTAAGCCTTTTAAACTACTGTAATGGTACGAAAATGCAGTAATTAACTCAGTTTGAGGGAGAATGTGCTAACCAAGTTTGCCAAGAAGACTTTGAAAACGACAAAACAGTACGAATCGGCAGGTGATTTCTGAAATACGTCACCGCCTATTGTTGTGTAGGAGTTTAGAGTTCCGAATTTGATTTGTAACCACGAATTTATTCCTTAGTCGTCTCGTCTCGTCTCGTCTCGTCTCGTCCCGCAGACGTTTGTCGTGCTTGCGCTGTCATATGGACCACGACCCGAGCGGCAGCGAGCGGCAGTCGAGCAAAGTCGGGACAAGTCGGGACGGGGACAGGGACAGGGATAGGAATGGTGCGAATGCACTGCAAACTACGCAGACACCTGGTGTGAGGCGAGGCGAGGCGAGGCGAGGCGAGGCGAGGAAGCCCACATCGCTACCAGTGGGCCCTCCTGCACGACACTGCCGCACCCCGCACAGGCCCTCCGCTGAACACCAGGGACAAGATGCGTCCTCTGCTAGTGTCGAAGGCTGCACGCGCCCAGCGAATGACAGGGGGTGCAACGAGCAGCAGTGCGTCTCACACACGCGGCGGTGCGCCCGCCAATTCGGCCGTCACTCTGCTGGGACGCCGGGCGCGCCTCCCCGCGCCGTCCTCGAGGAACTGGCGGTTGCGGAAGGAAGCGCTTTCGTCAAATGCGGCCGAAAACTAACATTTTGTGTGTTGGGAGAAAAGCCGAAAGAGAATTCTGCCGTGCTCCTACATTAGATGAGCGCCAACGGCCATACCATGATGAATACACCGGTTCTCGTCCGATCACCGAAGTTAAGCATCCTCGGGCCCGGCTAGTACTTGGATGGGTGACCGCCTGGAAAACCCGGGTGCTGTTGGCTCCCTTCCTTTTTTTTTTTTTGTTATGTCGCCAGCCCAATTTTCAAACTACATTTCTGTTGTGACAAAGATGCTTCCTTAAGCCTTTTAAACTACTGTAATGGTACGAAAATGCAGTAATTAACTCAGTTTGAGGGAGAATGTGCTAACCAAGTTTGCCAAGAAGACTTTGAAAACGACAAAACAGTACGAATCGGCAGGTGATTTCTGAAATACGTCACCGCCTATTGTTGTGTAGGAGTTTAGAGTTCCGAATTTGATTTGTAACCACGAATTTATTCCTTAGTCGTCTCGTCTCGTCTCGTCTCGTCTCGTCCCGCAGACGTTTGTCGTGCTTGCGCTGTCATATGGACCACGACCCGAGCGGCAGCGAGCGGCAGTCGAGCAAAGTCGGGACAAGTCGGGACGGGGACAGGGACAGGGATAGGAATGGTGCGAATGCACTGCAAACTACGCAGACACCTGGTGTGAGGCGAGGCGAGGCGAGGCGAGGCGAGGCGAGGAAGCCCACATCGCTACCAGTGGGCCCTCCTGCACGACACTGCCGCACCCCGCACAGGCCCTCCGCTGAACACCAGGGACAAGATGCGTCCTCTGCTAGTGTCGAAGGCTGCACGCGCCCAGCGAATGACAGGGGGTGCAACGAGCAGCAGTGCGTCTCACACACGCGGCGGTGCGCCCGCCAATTCGGCCGTCACTCTGCTGGGACGCCGGGCGCGCCTCCCCGCGCCGTCCTCGAGGAACTGGCGGTTGCGGAAGGAAGCGCTTTCGTCAAATGCGGCCGAAAACTAACATTTTGTGTGTTGGGAGAAAAGCCGAACGCGAATTCTGCCGTGCTCCTACATTAGATGAGCGCCAACGGCCATACCATGATGAATACACCGGTTCTCGTCCGATCACCGAAGTTAAGCATCATCGGGCCCGGATAGTACTTGGATGGGTGACCGCCTGGGAAACCCGGGTGCTGTTGGCTCCCTTCCTGTTTTTTTTTTTTTGTTATGTCGCCAGCCCAATTTTCAAACTACCTTTCTGTTGTGACAAAGATGCTTCCTTAAGCCTTTTAAACTACTGTAATGGTACGAAAATGCAGTAATTAACTCAGTTTGAGGGAGAATGTGCTAACCAAGTTTGCCAAGAAGACTTTGAAAACGACAAAACAGTACGAATCGGCAGGTGATTTCTGAAATACGTCACCGCCTATTGTTGTGTAGGAGTTTAGAGTTCCGAATTTGATTTGTAACCACGAATTTATTCCTTAGTCGTCTCGTCTCGTCTCGTCTCGTCTCGTCCCGCAGACGTTTGTCGTGCTTGCGCTGTCATATGGACCACGACCCGAGCGGCAGCGAGCGGCAGTCGAGCAAAGTCGGGACAAGTCGGGACGGGGACAGGGACAGGGATAGGAATGGTGCGAATGCACTGCAAACTACGCAGACACCTGGTGTGAGGCGAGGCGAGGCGAGGCGAGGCGAGGCGAGGAAGCCCACATCGCTACCAGTGGGCCCTCCTGCACGACACTGCCGCACCCCGCACAGGCCCTCCGCTGAACACCAGGGACAAGATGCGTCCTCTGCTAGTGTCGAAGGCTGCACGCGCCCAGCGAATGACAGGGGGTGCAACGAGCAGCAGTGCGTCTCACACACGCGGCGGTGCGCCCGCCAATTCGGCCGTCACTCTGCTGGGACGCCGGGCGCGCCTCCCCGCGCCGTCCTCGAGGAACTGGCGGTTGCGGAAGGAAGCGCTTTCGTCAAATGCGGCCGAAAACTAACATTTTGTGTGTTGGGAGAAAAGCCGAAAGAGAATTCTGCCGTGCTCCTACATTAGATAGGCGCCAACGGCCATACCATGATGAATACACCGGTTCTCGTCCGATCACCGAAGTTAAGCATCCTCGGGCCCGGTTAGTACTTGGATGGGTGACCGCCTGGAAAACCCGGGTGCTGTTGGCTCCCTTCCTGTTCTTTTTTTTGTTATGTCGCCAGCCCAATTTTCAAACTACCTTTCTGTTGTGACAAAGATGCTTCCTTAAGCCTTTTAAACTACTGTAATGGTACGAAAATGCAGTAATTAACTCAGTTTGAGGGAGAATGTGCTAACCAAGTTTGCCAAGAAGACTTTGAAAACGACAAAACAGTACGAATCGGCAGGTGATTTCTGAAATACGTCACCGCCTATTGTTGTGTAGGAGTTTAGAGTTCCGAATTTGATTTGTAACCACGAATTTATTCCTTAGTCGTCTCGTCTCGTCTCGTCTCGTCTCGTCCCGCAGACGTTTGTCGTGCTTGCGCTGTCATATGGACCACGACCCGAGCGGCAGCGAGCGGCAGTCGAGCAAAGTCGGGACAAGTCGGGACGGGGACAGGGACAGGGATAGGAATGGTGCGAATGCACTGCAAACTACGCAGACACCTGGTGTGAGGCGAGGCGAGGCGAGGCGAGGCGAGGCGAGGAAGCCCACATCGCTACCAGTGGGCCCTCCTGCACGACACTGCCGCACCCCGCACAGGCCCTCCGCTGAACACCAGGGACAAGATGCGTCCTCTGCTAGTGTCGAAGGCTGCACGCGCCCAGCGAATGACAGGGGGTGCAACGAGCAGCAGTGCGTCTCACACACGCGGCGGTGCGCCCGCCAATTCGGCCGTCACTCTGCTGGGACGCCGGGCGCGCCTCCCCGCGCCGTCCTCGAGGAACTGGCGGTTGCGGAAGGAAGCGCTTTCGTCAAATGCGGCCGAAAACTAACATTTTGTGTGTTGGGAGAAAAGCCGAAAGAGAATTCTGCCGTGCTCCTACATTAGATAGGCGCCAACGGCCATACCATGATGAATACACCGGTTCTCGTCCGATTACCGAAGTTAAGCAACCTCGGGCCCGGTTAGTACTTGGATGGGTGACCGCCTGGAAAACCCGGGTGCTGTTGGCTCCCTTCCTGTTCTTTTTTTTGTTATGTCGCCAGCCCAATTTTCAAACTACCTTTCTGTTGTGACAAAGATGCTTCCTTAAGCCTTTTAAACTACTGTAATGGTACGAAAATGCAGTAATTAACTCAGTTTGAGGGAGAATGTGCTAACCAAGTTTGCCAAGAAGACTTTGAAAACGACAAAACAGTACGAATCGGCAGGTGATTTCTGAAATACGTCACCGCCTATTGTTGTGTAGGAGTTTAGAGTTCCGAATTTGATTTGTAACCACGAATTTATTCCTTAGTCGTCTCGTCTCGTCTCGTCTCGTCTCGTCCCGCAGACGTTTGTCGTGCTTGCGCTGTCATATGGACCACGACCCGAGCGGCAGCGAGCGGCAGTCGAGCAAAGTCGGGACAAGTCGGGACGGGGACAGGGACAGGGATAGGAATGGTGCGAATGCACTGCAAACTACGCAGACACCTGGTGTGAGGCGAGGCGAGGCGAGGCGAGGCGAGGCGAGGAAGCCCACATCGCTACCAGTGGGCCCTCCTGCACGACACTGCCGCACCCCGCACAGGCCCTCCGCTGAACACCAGGGACAAGATGCGTCCTCTGCTAGTGTCGAAGGCTGCACGCGCCCAGCGAATGACAGGGGGTGCAACGAGCAGCAGTGCGTCTCACACACGCGGCGGTGCGCCCGCCAATTCGGCCGTCACTCTGCTGGGACGCCGGGCGCGCCTCCCCGCGCCGTCCTCGAGGAACTGGCGGTTGCGGAAGGAAGCGCTTTCGTCAAATGCGGCCGAAAACTAACATTTTGTGTGTTGGGAGAAAAGCCGAAAGAGAATTCTGCCGTGCTCCTACATTAGATGAGCGCCAACGGCCATACCATGATGAATACACCGGTTCTCGTCCGATCACCGAAGTTAAGCATCCTCGGGC
The DNA here is from genome assembly GCF_023864275.1 of Schistocerca cancellata. Taxonomy (NCBI): domain Eukaryota; kingdom Metazoa; phylum Arthropoda; class Insecta; order Orthoptera; family Acrididae; genus Schistocerca; species Schistocerca cancellata. The sequence continues at coordinate 521,514,627 of NC_064634.1, read as the reverse complement.
CCGGCTAGTACTTGGATGGGTGACCGCCTGGAAAACCCGGGTGCTGTTGGCTCCCTTCCTTTTTTTTTTTTTGTTATGTCGCCAGCCCAATTTTCAAACTACATTTCTGTTGTGACAAAGATGCTTCCTTAAGCCTTTTAAACTACTGTAATGGTACGAAAATGCAGTAATTAACTCAGTTTGAGGGAGAATGTGCTAACCAAGTTTGCCAAGAAGACTTTGAAAACGACAAAACAGTACGAATCGGCAGGTGATTTCTGAAATACGTCACCGCCTATTGTTGTGTAGGAGTTTAGAGTTCCGAATTTGATTTGTAACCACGAATTTATTCCTTAGTCGTCTCGTCTCGTCTCGTCTCGTCTCGTCCCGCAGACGTTTGTCGTGCTTGCGCTGTCATATGGACCACGACCCGAGCGGCAGCGAGCGGCAGTCGAGCAAAGTCGGGACAAGTCGGGACGGGGACAGGGACAGGGATAGGAATGGTGCGAATGCACTGCAAACTACGCAGACACCTGGTGTGAGGCGAGGCGAGGCGAGGCGAGGCGAGGCGAGGAAGCCCACATCGCTACCAGTGGGCCCTCCTGCACGACACTGCCGCACCCCGCACAGGCCCTCCGCTGAACACCAGGGACAAGATGCGTCCTCTGCTAGTGTCGAAGGCTGCACGCGCCCAGCGAATGACAGGGGGTGCAACGAGCAGCAGTGCGTCTCACACACGCGGCGGTGCGCCCGCCAATTCGGCCGTCACTCTGCTGGGACGCCGGGCGCGCCTCCCCGCGCCGTCCTCGAGGAACTGGCGGTTGCGGAAGGAAGCGCTTTCGTCAAATGCGGCCGAAAACTAACATTTTGTGTGTTGGGAGAAAAGCCGAACGCGAATTCTGCCGTGCTCCTACATTAGATGAGCGCCAACGGCCATACCATGATGAATACACCGGTTCTCGTCCGATCACCGAAGTTAAGCATCATCGGGCCCGGATAGTACTTGGATGGGTGACCGCCTGGGAAACCCGGGTGCTGTTGGCTCCCTTCCTGTTTTTTTTTTTTTGTTATGTCGCCAGCCCAATTTTCAAACTACCTTTCTGTTGTGACAAAGATGCTTCCTTAAGCCTTTTAAACTACTGTAATGGTACGAAAATGCAGTAATTAACTCAGTTTGAGGGAGAATGTGCTAACCAAGTTTGCCAAGAAGACTTTGAAAACGACAAAACAGTACGAATCGGCAGGTGATTTCTGAAATACGTCACCGCCTATTGTTGTGTAGGAGTTTAGAGTTCCGAATTTGATTTGTAACCACGAATTTATTCCTTAGTCGTCTCGTCTCGTCTCGTCTCGTCTCGTCCCGCAGACGTTTGTCGTGCTTGCGCTGTCATATGGACCACGACCCGAGCGGCAGCGAGCGGCAGTCGAGCAAAGTCGGGACAAGTCGGGACGGGGACAGGGACAGGGATAGGAATGGTGCGAATGCACTGCAAACTACGCAGACACCTGGTGTGAGGCGAGGCGAGGCGAGGCGAGGCGAGGCGAGGAAGCCCACATCGCTACCAGTGGGCCCTCCTGCACGACACTGCCGCACCCCGCACAGGCCCTCCGCTGAACACCAGGGACAAGATGCGTCCTCTGCTAGTGTCGAAGGCTGCACGCGCCCAGCGAATGACAGGGGGTGCAACGAGCAGCAGTGCGTCTCACACACGCGGCGGTGCGCCCGCCAATTCGGCCGTCACTCTGCTGGGACGCCGGGCGCGCCTCCCCGCGCCGTCCTCGAGGAACTGGCGGTTGCGGAAGGAAGCGCTTTCGTCAAATGCGGCCGAAAACTAACATTTTGTGTGTTGGGAGAAAAGCCGAAAGAGAATTCTGCCGTGCTCCTACATTAGATAGGCGCCAACGGCCATACCATGATGAATACACCGGTTCTCGTCCGATCACCGAAGTTAAGCATCCTCGGGCCCGGTTAGTACTTGGATGGGTGACCGCCTGGAAAACCCGGGTGCTGTTGGCTCCCTTCCTGTTCTTTTTTTTGTTATGTCGCCAGCCCAATTTTCAAACTACCTTTCTGTTGTGACAAAGATGCTTCCTTAAGCCTTTTAAACTACTGTAATGGTACGAAAATGCAGTAATTAACTCAGTTTGAGGGAGAATGTGCTAACCAAGTTTGCCAAGAAGACTTTGAAAACGACAAAACAGTACGAATCGGCAGGTGATTTCTGAAATACGTCACCGCCTATTGTTGTGTAGGAGTTTAGAGTTCCGAATTTGATTTGTAACCACGAATTTATTCCTTAGTCGTCTCGTCTCGTCTCGTCTCGTCTCGTCCCGCAGACGTTTGTCGTGCTTGCGCTGTCATATGGACCACGACCCGAGCGGCAGCGAGCGGCAGTCGAGCAAAGTCGGGACAAGTCGGGACGGGGACAGGGACAGGGATAGGAATGGTGCGAATGCACTGCAAACTACGCAGACACCTGGTGTGAGGCGAGGCGAGGCGAGGCGAGGCGAGGCGAGGAAGCCCACATCGCTACCAGTGGGCCCTCCTGCACGACACTGCCGCACCCCGCACAGGCCCTCCGCTGAACACCAGGGACAAGATGCGTCCTCTGCTAGTGTCGAAGGCTGCACGCGCCCAGCGAATGACAGGGGGTGCAACGAGCAGCAGTGCGTCTCACACACGCGGCGGTGCGCCCGCCAATTCGGCCGTCACTCTGCTGGGACGCCGGGCGCGCCTCCCCGCGCCGTCCTCGAGGAACTGGCGGTTGCGGAAGGAAGCGCTTTCGTCAAATGCGGCCGAAAACTAACATTTTGTGTGGTGGGAGATAAGCCGAACGCGAATTCTGCCGTGCTCCTACATTAGATGAGCGCCAGCGGCCATACCATGATGAATACACCGGTTCCCGTCCGATCACCGAAGTTAAGCATCCTCGGGCCCGGCTAGTACTTGGATGGGTGACCGCCTGGAAAACCCGGGTGCTGTTGGCTCCCTTCCTTTTTTTTTTTTTGTTATGTCGCCAGCCCAATTTTCAAACTACATTTCTGTTGTGACAAAGATGCTTCCTTAAGCCTTTTAAACTACTGTAATGGTACGAAAATGCAGTAATTAACTCAGTTTGAGGGAGAATGTGCTAACCAAGTTTGCCAAGAAGACTTTGAAAACGACAAAACAGTACGAATCGGCAGGTGATTTCTGAAATACGTCACCGCCTATTGTTGTGTAGGAGTTTAGAGTTCCGAATTTGATTTGTAACCACGAATTTATTCCTTAGTCGTCTCGTCTCGTCTCGTCTCGTCTCGTCCCGCAGACGTTTGTCGTGCTTGCGCTGTCATATGGACCACGACCCGAGCGGCAGCGAGCGGCAGTCGAGCAAAGTCGGGACAAGTCGGGACGGGGACAGGGACAGGGATAGGAATGGTGCGAATGCACTGCAAACTACGCAGACACCTGGTGTGAGGCGAGGCGAGGCGAGGCGAGGCGAGGCGAGGAAGCCCACATCGCTACCAGTGGGCCCTCCTGCACGACACTGCCGCACCCCGCACAGGCCCTCCGCTGAACACCAGGGACAAGATGCGTCCTCTGCTAGTGTCGAAGGCTGCACGCGCCCAGCGAATGACAGGGGGTGCAACGAGCAGCAGTGCGTCTCACACACGCGGCGGTGCGCCCGCCAATTCGGCCGTCACTCTGCTGGGACGCCGGGCGCGCCTCCCCGCGCCGTCCTCGAGGAACTGGCGGTTGCGGAAGGAAGCGCTTTCGTCAAATGCGGCCGAAAACTAACATTTTGTGTGGTGGGAGATAAGCCGAACGCGAATTCTGCCGTGCTCCTACATTAGATGAGCGCCAACGGCCATACCATGATGAATACACCGGTTCTCGTCCGATCACCGAAGTTAAGCATCATCGGGCCCGGCTAGTACTTGGATGGGTGACCATCTGGGAAACCCGGGTGCTGTTGGCTCCCTTCCTGTTTTTTTTTTTTTGTTATGTCGCCAGCCCAATTTTCAAACTACCTTTCTGTTGTGACAAAGATGCTTCCTTAAGCCTTTTAAACTACTGTAATGGTACGAAAATGCAGTAATTAACTCAGTTTGAGGGAGAATGTGCTAACCAAGTTTGCCAAGAAGACTTTGAAAACGACAAAACAGTACGAATCGGCAGGTGATTTCTGAAATACGTCACCGCCTATTGTTGTGTAGGAGTTTAGAGTTCCGAATTTGATTTGTAACCACGAATTTATTCCTTAGTCGTCTCGTCTCGTCTCGTCTCGTCTCGTCCCGCAGACGTTTGTCGTGCTTGCGCTGTCATATGGACCACGACCCGAGCGGCAGCGAGCGGCAGTCGAGCAAAGTCGGGACAAGTCGGGACGGGGACAGGGACAGGGATAGGAATGGTGCGAATGCACTGCAAACTACGCAGACACCTGGTGTGAGGCGAGGCGAGGCGAGGCGAGGCGAGGCGAGGAAGCCCACATCGCTACCAGTGGGCCCTCCTGCACGACACTGCCGCACCCCGCACAGGCCCTCCGCTGAACACCAGGGACAAGATGCGTCCTCTGCTAGTGTCGAAGGCTGCACGCGCCCAGCGAATGACAGGGGGTGCAACGAGCAGCAGTGCGTCTCACACACGCGGCGGTGCGCCCGCCAATTCGGCCGTCACTCTGCTGGGACGCCGGGCGCGCCTCCCCGCGCCGTCCTCGAGGAACTGGCGGTTGCGGAAGGAAGCGCTTTCGTCAAATGCGGCCGAAAACTAACATTTTGTGTGGTGGGAGATAAGCCGAACGCGAATTCTGCCGTGCTCCTACATTAGATGAGCGCCAGCGGCCATACCATGATGAATACACCGGTTCCCGTCCGATCACCGAAGTTAAGCATCCTCGGGCCCGGCTAGTACTTGGATGGGTGACCGCCTGGAAAACCCGGGTGCTGTTGGCTCCCTTCCTTTTTTTTTTTTGTTATGTCGCCAGCCCAATTTTCAAACTACATTTCTGTTGTGACAAAGATGCTTCCTTAAGCCTTTTAAACTACTGTAATGGTACGAAAATGCAGTAATTAACTCAGTTTGAGGGAGAATGTGCTAACCAAGTTTGCCAAGAAGACTTTGAAAACGACAAAACAGTACGAATCGGCAGGTGATTTCTGAAATACGTCACCGCCTATTGTTGTGTAGGAGTTTAGAGTTCCGAATTTGATTTGTAACCACGAATTTATTCCTTAGTCGTCTCGTCTCGTCTCGTCTCGTCTCGTCCCGCAGACGTTTGTCGTGCTTGCGCTGTCATATTGACCACGACCCGAGCGGCAGCGAGCGGCAGTCGAGCAAAGTCGGGACAAGTCGGGACGGGGACAGGGACAGGGATAGGAATGGTGCGAATGCACTGCAAACTACGCAGACACCTGGTGTGAGGCGAGGCGAGGCGAGGCGAGGCGAGGCGAGGAAGCCCACATCGCTACCAGTGGGCCCTCCTGCACGACACTGCCGCACCCCGCACAGGCCCTCCGCTGAACACCAGGGACAAGATGCGTCCTCTGCTAGTGTCGAAGGCTGCACGCGCCCAGCGAATGACAGGGGGTGCAACGAGCAGCAGTGCGTCTCACACACGCGGCGGTGCGCCCGCCAATTCGGCCGTCACTCTGCTGGGACGCCGGGCGCGCCTCCCCGCGCCGTCCTCGAGGAACTGGCGGTTGCGGAAGGAAGCGCTTTCGTCAAATGCGGCCGAAAACTAACATTTTGTGTGGTGGGAGATAAGCCGAACGCGAATTCTGCCGTGCTCCTACATTAGATGAGCGCCAACGGCCATACCATGATGAATACACCGGTTCTCGTCCGATCACCGAAGTTAAGCATCATCGGGCCCGGCTAGTACTTGGATGGGTGACCATCTGGGAAACCCGGGTGCTGTTGGCTCCCTTCCTGTTTTTTTTTTTTTGTTATGTCGCCAGCCCAATTTTCAAACTACCTTTCTGTTGTGACAAAGATGCTTCCTTAAGCCTTTTAAACTACTGTAATGGTACGAAAATGCAGTAATTAACTCAGTTTGAGGGAGAATGTGCTAACCAAGTTTGCCAAGAAGACTTTGAAAACGACAAAACAGTACGAATCGGCAGGTGATTTCTGAAATACGTCACCGCCTATTGTTGTGTAGGAGTTTAGAGTTCCGAATTTGATTTGTAACCACGAATTTATTCCTTAGTCGTCTCGTCTCGTCTCGTCTCGTCTCGTCCCGCAGACGTTTGTCGTGCTTGCGCTGTCATATGGACCACGACCCGAGCGGCAGCGAGCGGCAGTCGAGCAAAGTCGGGACAAGTCGGGACGGGGACAGGGACAGGGATAGGAATGGTGCGAATGCACTGCAAACTACGCAGACACCTGGTGTGAGGCGAGGCGAGGCGAGGCGAGGCGAGGCGAGGAAGCCCACATCGCTACCAGTGGGCCCTCCTGCACGACACTGCCGCACCCCGCACAGGCCCTCCGCTGAACACCAGGGACAAGATGCGTCCTCTGCTAGTGTCGAAGGCTGCACGCGCCCAGCGAATGACAGGGGGTGCAACGAGCAGCAGTGCGTCTCACACACGCGGCGGTGCGCCCGCCAATTCGGCCGTCACTCTGCTGGGACGCCGGGCGCGCCTCCCCGCGCCGTCCTCGAGGAACTGGCGGTTGCGGAAGGAAGCGCTTTCGTCAAATGCGGCCGAAAACTAACATTTTGTGTGGTGGGAGATAAGCCGAACGCGAATTCTGCCGTGCTCCTACATTAGATGAGCGCCAACGGCCATACCATGATGAATACACCGGTTCTCGTCCGATCACCGAAGTTAAGCATCATCGGGCCCGGCTAGTACTTGGATGGGTGACCATCTGGGAAACCCGGGTGCTGTTGGCTCCCTTCCTGTTTTTTTTTTTTTGTTATGTCGCCAGCCCAATTTTCAAACTACCTTTCTGTTGTGACAAAGATGCTTCCTTAAGCCTTTTAAACTACTGTAATGGTACGAAAATGCAGTAATTAACTCAGTTTGAGGGAGAATGTGCTAACCAAGTTTGCCAAGAAGACTTTGAAAACGACAAAACAGTACGAATCGGCAGGTGATTTCTGAAATACGTCACCGCCTATTGTTGTGTAGGAGTTTAGAGTTCCGAATTTGATTTGTAACCACGAATTTATTCCTTAGTCGTCTCGTCTCGTCTCGTCTCGTCTCGTCCCGCAGACGTTTGTCGTGCTTGCGCTGTCATATGGACCACGACCCGAGCGGCAGCGAGCGGCAGTCGAGCAAAGTCGGGACAAGTCGGGACGGGGACAGGGACAGGGATAGGAATGGTGCGAATGCACTGCAAACTACGCAGACACCTGGTGTGAGGCGAGGCGAGGCGAGGCGAGGCGAGGCGAGGAAGCCCACATCGCTACCAGTGGGCCCTCCTGCACGACACTGCCGCACCCCGCACAGGCCCTCCGCTGAACACCAGGGACAAGATGCGTCCTCTGCTAGTGTCGAAGGCTGCACGCGCCCAGCGAATGACAGGGGGTGCAACGAGCAGCAGTGCGTCTCACACACGCGGCGGTGCGCCCGCCAATTCGGCCGTCACTCTGCTGGGACGCCGGGCGCGCCTCCCCGCGCCGTCCTCGAGGAACTGGCGGTTGCGGAAGGAAGCGCTTTCGTCAAATGCGGCCGAAAACTAACATTTTGTGTGGTGGGAGATAAGCCGAACGCGAATTCTGCCGTGCTCCTACATTAGATGAGCGCCAGCGGCCATACCATGATGAATACACCGGTTCCCGTCCGATCACCGAAGTTAAGCATCCTCGGGCCCGGCTAGTACTTGGATGGGTGACCGCCAGGAAAACCCGGGTGCTGTTGGCTCCCTTCCTTTTTTTTTTTTTTGTTATGTCGCCAGCCCAATTTTCAAACTACATTTCTGTTGTGACAAAGATGCTTCCTTAAGCCTTTTAAACTACTGTAATGGTACGAAAATGCAGTAATTAACTCAGTTTGAGGGAGAATGTGCTAACCAAGTTTGCCAAGAAGACTTTGAAAACGACAAAACAGTACGAATCGGCAGGTGATTTCTGAAATACGTCACCGCCTATTGTTGTGTAGGAGTTTAGAGTTCCGAATTTGATTTGTAACCACGAATTTATTCCTTAGTCGTCTCGTCTCGTCTCGTCTCGTCTCGTCCCGCAGACGTTTGTCGTGCTTGCGCTGTCATATGGACCACGACCCGAGCGGCAGCGAGCGGCAGTCGAGCAAAGTCGGGACAAGTCGGGACGGGGACAGGGACAGGGATAGGAATGGTGCGAATGCACTGCAAACTACGCAGACACCTGGTGTGAGGCGAGGCGAGGCGAGGCGAGGCGAGGCGAGGAAGCCCACATCGCTACCAGTGGGCCCTCCTGCACGACACTGCCGCACCCCGCACAGGCCCTCCGCTGAACACCATGGACAAGATGCGTCCTCTGCTAGTGTCGAAGGCTGCACGCGCCCAGCGAATGACAGGGGGTGCAACGAGCAGCAGTGCGTCTCACACACGCGGCGGTGCGCCCGCCAATTCGGCCGTCACTCTGCTGGGACGCCGGGCGCGCCTCCCCGCGCCGTCCTCGAGGAACTGGCGGTTGCGGAAGGAAGCGCTTTCGTCAAATGCGGCCGAAAACTAACATTTTGTGTGGTGGGAGATAAGCCGAACGCGAATTCTGCCGTGCTCCTACATTAGATGAGCGCCAACGGCCATACCATGATGAATACACCGGTTCTCGTCCGATCACCGAAGTTAAGCATCATCGGGCCCGGCTAGTACTTGGATGGGTGACCGCCTGGGAAACCCGGGTGCTGTTGGCTCCCTTCCTGTTTTTTTTTTTTTGTTATGTCGCCAGCCCAATTTTCAAACTACCTTTCTGTTGTGACAAAGATGCTTCCTTAAGCCTTTTAAACTACTGTAATGGTACGAAAATGCAGTAATTAACTCAGTTTGAGGGAGAATGTGCTAACCAAGTTTGCCAAGAAGACTTTGAAAACGACAAAACAGTACGAATCGGCAGGTGATTTCTGAAATACGTCACCGCCTATTGTTGTGTAGGAGTTTAGAGTTCCGAATTTGATTTGTAACCACGAATTTATTCCTTAGTCGTCTCGTCTCGTCTCGTCTCGTCTCGTCCCGCAGACGTTTGTCGTGCTTGCGCTGTCATATGGACCACGACCCGAGCGGCAGCGAGCGGCAGTCGAGCAAAGTCGGGACAAGTCGGGACGGGGACAGGGACAGGGATAGGAATGGTGCGAATGCACTGCAAACTACGCAGACACCTGGTGTGAGGCGAGGCGAGGCGAGGCGAGGCGAGGCGAGGAAGCCCACATCGCTACCAGTGGGCCCTCCTGCACGACACTGCCGCACCCCGCACAGGCCCTCCGCTGAACACCAGGGACAAGATGCGTCCTCTGCTAGTGTCGAAGGCTGCACGCGCCCAGCGAATGACAGGGGGTGCAACGAGCAGCAGTGCGTCTCACACACGCGGCGGTGCGCCCGCCAATTCGGCCGTCACTCTGCTGGGACGCCGGGCGCGCCTCCCCGCGCCGTCCTCGAGGAACTGGCGGTTGCGGAAGGAAGCGCTTTCGTCAAATGCGGCCGAAAACTAACATTTTGTGTGGTGGGAGATAAGCCGAACGCGAATTCTGCCGTGCTCCTACATTAGATGAGCGCCAACGGCCATACCATGATGAATACACCGGTTCTCGTCCGATCACCGAAGTTAAGCATCATCGGGCCCGGCTAGTACTTGGATGGGTGACCATCTGGGAAACCCGGGTGCTGTTGGCTCCCTTCCTGTTTTTTTTTTTTTGTTATGTCGCCAGCCCAATTTTCAAACTACCTTTCTGTTGTGACAAAGATGCTTCCTTAAGCCTTTTAAACTACTGTAATGGTACGAAAATGCAGTAATTAACTCAGTTTGAGGGAGAATGTGCTAACCAAGTTTGCCAAGAAGACTTTGAAAACGACAAAACAGTACGAATCGGCAGGTGATTTCTGAAATACGTCACCGCCTATTGTTGTGTAGGAGTTTAGAGTTCCGAATTTGATTTGTAACCACGAATTTATTCCTTAGTCGTCTCGTCTCGTCTCGTCTCGTCTCGTCCCGCAGACGTTTGTCGTGCTTGCGCTGTCATATGGACCACGACCCGAGCGGCAGCGAGCGGCAGTCGAGCAAAGTCGGGACAAGTCGGGACGGGGACAGGGACAGGGATAGGAATGGTGCGAATGCACTGCAAACTACGCAGACACCTGGTGTGAGGCGAGGCGAGGCGAGGCGAGGCGAGGCGAGGAAGCCCACATCGCTACCAGTGGGCCCTCCTGCACGACACTGCCGCACCCCGCACAGGCCCTCCGCTGAACACCAGGGACAAGATGCGTCCTCTGCTAGTGTCGAAGGCTGCACGCGCCCAGCGAATGACAGGGGGTGCAACGAGCAGCAGTGCGTCTCACACACGCGGCGGTGCGCCCGCCAATTCGGCCGTCACTCTGCTGGGACGCCGGGCGCGCCTCCCCGCGCCGTCCTCGAGGAACTGGCGGTTGCGGAAGGAAGCGCTTTCGTCAAATGCGGCCGAAAACTAACATTTTGTGTGGTGGGAGATAAGCCGAACGCGAATTCTGCCGTGCTCCTACATTAGATGAGCGCCAGCGGCCATACCATGATGAATACACCGGTTCCCGTCCGATCACCGAAGTTAAGCATCCTCGGGCCCGGTTAGTACTTGGATGGGTGACCGCCTGGAAAACCCGGGTGCTGTTGGCTCCCTTCCTGTTCTTTTTTTTGTTATGTCGCCAGCCCAATTTTCAAACTACCTTTCTGTTGTGACAAAGATGCTTCCTTAAGCCTTTTAAACTACTGTAATGGTACGAAAATGCAGTAATTAACTCAGTTTGAGGGAGAATGTGCTAACCAAGTTTGCCAAGAAGACTTTGAAAACGACAAAACAGTACGAATCGGCAGGTGATTTCTGAAATACGTCACCGCCTATTGTTGTGTAGGAGTTTAGAGTTCCGAATTTGATTTGTAACCACGAATTTATTCCTTAGTCGTCTCGTCTCGTCTCGTCTCGTCTCGTCCCGCAGACGTTTGTCGTGCTTGCGCTGTCATATGGACCACGACCCGAGCGGCAGCGAGCGGCAGTCGAGCAAAGTCGGGACAAGTCGGGACGGGGACAGGGACAGGGATAGGAATGGTGCGAATGCACTGCAAACTACGCAGACACCTGGTGTGAGGCGAGGCGAGGCGAGGCGAGGCGAGGCGAGGAAGCCCACATCGCTACCAGTGGGCCCTCCTGCACGACACTGCCGCACCCCGCACAGGCCCTCCGCTGAACACCAGGGACAAGATGCGTCCTCTGCTAGTGTCGAAGGCTGCACGCGCCCAGCGAATGACAGGGGGTGCAACGAGCAGCAGTGCGTCTCACACACGCGGCGGTGCGCCCGCCAATTCGGCCGTCACTCTGCTGGGACGCCGGGCGCGCCTCCCCGCGCCGTCCTCGAGGAACTGGCGGTTGCGGAAGGAAGCGCTTTCGTCAAATGCGGCCGAAAACTAACATTTTGTGTGGTGGGAGATAAGCCGAACGCGAATTCTGCCGTGCTCCTACATTAGATGAGCGCCAGCGGCCATACCATGATGAATACACCGGTTCCCGTCCGATCACCGAAGTTAAGCATCCTCGGGCCCGGCTAGTACTTGGATGGGTGACCGCCTGGAAAACCCGGGTGCTGTTGGCTCCCTTCCTTTTTTTTTTTTTTTGTTATGTCGCCAGCCCAATTTTCAAACTACATTTCTGTTGTGACAAAGATGCTTCCTTAAGCCTTTTAAACTACTGTAATGGTACGAAAATGCAGTAATTAACTCAGTTTGAGGGAGAATGTGCTAACCAAGTTTGCCAAGAAGACTTTGAAAACGACAAAACAGTACGAATCGGCAGGTGATTTCTGAAATACGTCACCGCCTATTGTTGTGTAGGAGTTTAGAGTTCCGAATTTGATTTGTAACCACGAATTTATTCCTTAGTCGTCTCGTCTCGTCTCGTCTCGTCTCGTCCCGCAGACGTTTGTCGTGCTTGCGCTGTCATATGGACCACGACCCGAGCGGCAGCGAGCGGCAGTCGAGCAAAGTCGGGACAAGTCGGGACGGGGACAGGGACAGGGATAGGAATGGTGCGAATGCACTGCAAACTACGCAGACACCTGGTGTGAGGCGAGGCGAGGCGAGGCGAGGCGAGGCGAGGAAGCCCACATCGCTACCAGTGGGCCCTCCTGCACGACACTGCCGCACCCCGCACAGGCCCTCCGCTGAACACCAGGGACAAGATGCGTCCTCTGCTAGTGTCGAAGGCTGCACGCGCCCAGCGAATGACAGGGGGTGCAACGAGCAGCAGTGCGTCTCACACACGCGGCGGTGCGCCCGCCAATTCGGCCGTCACTCTGCTGGGACGCCGGGCGCGCCTCCCCGCGCCGTCCTCGAGGAACTGGCGGTTGCGGAAGGAAGCGCTTTCGTCAAATGCGGCCGAAAACTAACATTTTGTGTGGTGGGAGATAAGCCGAACGCGAATTCTGCCGTGCTCCTACATTAGATGAGCGCCAACGGCCATACCATGATGAATACACCGGTTCTCGTCCGATCACCGAAGTTAAGCATCATCGGGCCCGGCTAGTACTTGGATGGGTGACCGCCTGGGAAACCCGGGTGCTGTTGGCTCCCTTCCTGTTTTTTTTTTTTTTGTTATGTCGCCAGCCCAATTTTCAAACTACCTTTCTGTTGTGACAAAGATGCTTCCTTAAGCCTTTTAAACTACTGTAATGGTACGAAAATGCAGTAATTAACTCAGTTTGAGGGAGAATGTGCTAACCAAGTTTGCCAAGAAGACTTTGAAAACGACAAAACAGTACGAATCGGCAGGTGATTTCTGAAATACGTCACCGCCTATTGTTGTGTAGGAGTTTAGAGTTCCGAATTTGATTTGTAACCACGAATTTATTCCTTAGTCGTCTCGTCTCGTCTCGTCTCGTCTCGTCCCGCAGACGTTTGTCGTGCTTGCGCTGTCATATGGACCACGACCCGAGCGGCAGCGAGCGGCAGTCGAGCAAAGTCGGGACAAGTCGGGACGGGGACAGGGACAGGGATAGGAATGGTGCGAATGCACTGCAAACTACGCAGACACCTGGTGTGAGGCGAGGCGAGGCGAGGCGAGGCGAGGCGAGGAAGCCCACATCGCTACCAGTGGGCCCTCCTGCACGACACTGCCGCACCCCGCACAGGCCCTCCGCTGAACACCAGGGACAAGATGCGTCCTCTGCTAGTGTCGAAGGCTGCACGCGCCCAGCGAATGACAGGGGGTGCAACGAGCAGCAGTGCGTCTCACACACGCGGCGGTGCGCCCGCCAATTCGGCCGTCACTCTGCTGGGACGCCGGGCGCGCCTCCCCGCGCCGTCCTCGAGGAACTGGCGGTTGCGGAAGGAAGCGCTTTCGTCAAATGCGGCCGAAAACTAACATTTTGTGTGGTGGGAGATAAGCCGAACGCGAATTCTGCCGTGCTCCTACATTAGATGAGCGCCAGCGGCCATACCATGATGAATACACCGGTTCCCGTCCGATCACCGAAGTTAAGCATCCTCGGGCCCGGCTAGTACTTGGATGGGTGACCGCCTGGAAAACCCGGGTGCTGTTGGCTCCCTTCCTTTTTTTTTTTTTGTTATGTCGCCAGCCCAATTTTCAAACTACATTTCTGTTGTGACAAAGATGCTTCCTTAAGCCTTTTAAACTACTGTAATGGTACGAAAATGCAGTAATTAACTCAGTTTGAGGGAGAATGTGCTAACCAAGTTTGCCAAGAAGACTTTGAAAACGACAAAACAGTACGAATCGGCAGGTGATTTCTGAAATACGTCACCGCCTATTGTTGTGTAGGAGTTTAGAGTTCCGAATTTGATTTGTAACCACGAATTTATTCCTTAGTCGTCTCGTCTCGTCTCGTCTCGTCCCGCAGACGTTTGTCGTGCTTGCGCTGTCATATGGACCACGACCCGAGCGGCAGCGAGCGGCAGTCGAGCAAAGTCGGGACAAGTCGGGACGGGGACAGGGACAGGGATAGGAATGGTGCGAATGCACTGCAAACTACGCAGACACCTGGTGTGAGGCGAGGCGAGGCGAGGCGAGGCGAGGCGAGGAAGCCCACATCGCTACCAGTGGGCCCTCCTGCACGACACTGCCGCACCCCGCACAGGCCCTCCGCTGAACACCAGGGACAAGATGCGTCCTCTGCTAGTGTCGAAGGCTGCACGCGCCCAGCGAATGACAGGGGGTGCAACGAGCAGCAGTGCGTCTCACACACGCGGCGGTGCGCCCGCCAATTCGGCCGTCACTCTGCTGGGACGCCGGGCGCGCCTCCCCGCGCCGTCCTCGAGGAACTGGCGGTTGCGGAAGGAAGCGCTTTCGTCAAATGCGGCCGAAAACTAACATTTTGTGTGGTGGGAGATAAGCCGAACGCGAATTCTGCCGTGCTCCTACATTAGATGAGCGCCAGCGGCCATACCATGATGAATACACCGGTTCCCGTCCGATCACCGAAGTTAAGCATCCTCGGGCCCGGCTAGTACTTGGATGGGTGACCGCCTGGAAAACCCGGGTGCTGTTGGCTCCCTTCCTTTTTTTTTTTTTGTTATGTCGCCAGCCCAATTTTCAAACTACATTTCTGTTGTGACAAAGATGCTTCCTTAAGCCTTTTAAACTACTGTAATGGTACGAAAATGCAGTAATTAACTCAGTTTGAGGGAGAATGTGCTAACCAAGTTTGCCAAGAAGACTTTGAAAACGACAAAACAGTACGAATCGGCAGGTGATTTCTGAAATACGTCACCGCCTATTGTTGTGTAGGAGTTTAGAGTTCCGAATTTGATTTGTAACCACGAATTTATTCCTTAGTCGTCTCGTCTCGTCTCGTCTCGTCCCGCAGACGTTTGTCGTGCTTGCGCTGTCATATGGACCACGACCCGAGCGGCAGCGAGCGGCAGTCGAGCAAAGTCGGGACAAGTCGGGACGGGGACAGGGACAGGGATAGGAATGGTGCGAATGCACTGCAAACTACGCAGACACCTGGTGTGATGCGAGGCGAGGCGAGGCGAGGCGAGGCGAGGAAGCCCACATCGCTACCAGTGGGCCCTCCTGCACGACACTGCCGCACCCCGCACAGGCCCTCCGCTGAACACCAGGGACAAGATGCGTCCTCTGCTAGTGTCGAAGGCTGCACGCGCCCAGCGAATGACAGGGGGTGCAACGAGCAGCAGTGCGTCTCACACACGCGGCGGTGCGCCCGCCAATTCGGCCGTCACTCTGCTGGGACGCCGGGCGCGCCTCCCCGCGCCGTCCTCGAGGAACTGGCGGTTGCGGAAGGAAGCGCTTTCGTCAAATGCGGCCGAAAACTAACATTTTGTGTGGTGGGAGATAAGCCGAACGCGAATTCTGCCGTGCTCCTACATTAGATGAGCGCCAACGGCCATACCATGATGAATACACCGGTTCTCGTCCGATCACCGAAGTTAAGCATCATCGGGCCCGGCTAGTACTTGGATGGGTGACCGCCTGGGAAACCCGGGTGCTGTTGGCTCCCTTCCTGTTTTTTTTTTTTTTGTTATGTCGCCAGCCCAATTTTCAAACTACCTTTCTGTTGTGACAAAGATGCTTCCTTAAGCCTTTTAAACTACTGTAATGGTACGAAAATGCAGTAATTAACTCAGTTTGAGGGAGAATGTGCTAACCAAGTTTGCCAAGAAGACTTTGAAAACGACAAAACAGTACGAATCGGCAGGTGATTTCTGAAATACGTCACCGCCTATTGTTGTGTAGGAGTTTAGAGTTCCGAATTTGATTTGTAACCACGAATTTATTCCTTAGTCGTCTCGTCTCGTCTCGTCTCGTCTCGTCCCGCAGACGTTTGTCGTGCTTGCGCTGTCATATGGACCACGACCCGAGCGGCAGCGAGCGGCAGTCGAGCAAAGTCGGGACAAGTCGGGACGGGGACAGGGACAGGGATAGGAATGGTGCGAATGCACTGCAAACTACGCAGACACCTGGTGTGAGGCGAGGCGAGGCGAGGCGAGGCGAGGCGAGGAAGCCCACATCGCTACCAGTGGGCCCTCCTGCACGACACTGCCGCACCCCGCACAGGCCCTCCGCTGAACACCAGGGACAAGATGCGTCCTCTGCTAGTGTCGAAGGCTGCACGCGCCCAGCGAATGACAGGGGGTGCAACGAGCAGCAGTGCGTCTCACACACGCGGCGGTGCGCCCGCCAATTCGGCCGTCACTCTGCTGGGACGCCGGGCGCGCCTCCCCGCGCCGTCCTCGAGGAACTGGCGGTTGCGGAAGGAAGCGCTTTCGTCAAATGCGGCCGAAAACTAACATTTTGTGTGGTGGGAGATAAGCCGAACGCGAATTCTGCCGTGCTCCTACATTAGATGAGCGCCAGCGGCCATACCATGATGAATACACCGGTTCCCGTCCGATCACCGAAGTTAAGCATCCTCGGGCCCGGCTAGTACTTGGATGGGTGACCGCCTGGAAAACCCGGGTGCTGTTGGCTCCCTTCCTTTTTTTTTTTTTGTTATGTCGCCAGCCCAATTTTCAAACTACATTTCTGTTGTGACAAAGATGCTTCCTTAAGCCTTTTAAACTACTGTAATGGTACGAAAATGCAGTAATTAACTCAGTTTGAGGGAGAATGTGCTAACCAAGTTTGCCAAGAAGACTTTGAAAACGACAAAACAGTACGAATCGGCAGGTGATTTCTGAAATACGTCACCGCCTATTGTTGTGTAGGAGTTTAGAGTTCCGAATTTGATTTGTAACCACGAATTTATTCCTTAGTCGTCTCGTCTCGTCTCGTCTCGTCTCGTCCCGCAGACGTTTGTCGTGCTTGCGCTGTCATATGGACCACGACCCGAGCGGCATCGAGCGGCAGTCGAGCAAAGTCGGGACAAGTCGGGACGGGGACAGGGACAGGGATAGGAATGGTGCGAATGCACTGCAAACTACGCAGACACCTGGTGTGAGGCGAGGCGAGGCGAGGCGAGGCGAGGCGAGGAAGCCCACATCGCTACCAGTGGGCCCTCCTGCACGACACTGCCGCACCCCGCACAGGCCCTCCGCTGAACACCAGGGACAAGATGCGTCCTCTGCTAGTGTCGAAGGCTGCACGCGCCCAGCGAATGACAGGGGGTGCAACGAGCAGCAGTGCGTCTCACACACGCGGCGGTGCGCCCGCCAATTCGGCCGTCACTCTGCTGGGACGCCGGGCGCGCCTCCCCGCGCCGTCCTCGAGGAACTGGCGGTTGCGGAAGGAAGCGCTTTCGTCAAATGCGGCCGAAAACTAACATTTTGTGTGGTGGGAGATAAGCCGAACGCGAATTCTGCCGTGCTCCTACATTAGATGAGCGCCAACGGCCATACCATGATGAATACACCGGTTCTCGTCCGATCACCGAAGTTAAGCATCATCGGGCCCGGCTAGTACTTGGATGGGTGACCGTCTGGGAAACCCGGGTGCTGTTGGCTCCCTTCCTGTTTTTTTTTTTTTTGTTATGTCGCCAGCCCAATTTTCAAACTACCTTTCTGTTGTGACAAAGATGCTTCCTTAAGCCTTTTAAACTACTGTAATGGTACGAAAATGCAGTAATTAACTCAGTTTGAGGGAGAATGTGCTAACCAAGTTTGCCAAGAAGACTTTGAAAACGACAAAACAGTACGAATCGGCAGGTGATTTCTGAAATACGTCACCGCCTATTGTTGTGTAGGAGTTTAGAGTTCCGAATTTGATTTGTAACCACGAATTTATTCCTTAGTCGTCTCGTCTCGTCTCGTCTCGTCTCGTCCCGCAGACGTTTGTCGTGCTTGCGCTGTCATATGGACCACGACCCGAGCGGCAGCGAGCGGCAGTCGAGCAAAGTCGGGACAAGTCGGGACGGGGACAGGGACAGGGATAGGAATGGTGCGAATGCACTGCAAACTACGCAGACACCTGGTGTGAGGCGAGGCGAGGCGAGGCGAGGCGAGGCGAGGAAGCCCACATCGCTACCAGTGGGCCCTCCTGCACGACACTGCCGCACCCCGCACAGGCCCTCCGCTGAACACCAGGGACAAGATGCGTCCTCTGCTAGTGTCGAAGGCTGCACGCGCCCAGCGAATGACAGGGGGTGCAACGAGCAGCAGTGCGTCTCACACACGCGGCGGTGCGCCCGCCAATTCGGCCGTCACTCTGCTGGGACGCCGGGCGCGCCTCCCCGCGCCGTCCTCGAGGAACTGGCGGTTGCGGAAGGAAGCGCTTTCGTCAAATGCGGCCGAAAACTAACATTTTGTGTGTTGGGAGAAAAGCCGAAAGAGAATTCTGCCGTGCTCCTACATTAGATGAGCGCCAACGGCCATACCATGATGAATACACCGGTTCTCGTCCGATCACCGAAGTTAAGCATCATCGGGCCCGGCTAGTACTTGGATGGGTGACCGCCTGGGAAACCCGGGTGCTGTTGGCTCCCTTCCTGTTTTTTTTTTTTTTGTTATGTCGCCAGCCCAATTTTCAAACTACCTTTCTGTTGTGACAAAGATGCTTCCTTAAGCCTTTTAAACTACTGTAATGGTACGAAAATGCAGTAATTAACTCAGTTTGAGGGAGAATGTGCTAACCAAGTTTGCCAAGAAGACTTTGAAAACGACAAAACAGTACGAATCGGCAGGTGATTTCTGAAATACGTCACCGCCTATTGTTGTGTAGGAGTTTAGAGTTCCGAATTTGATTTGTAACCACGAATTTATTCCTTAGTCGTCTCGTCTCGTCTCGTCTCGTCTCGTCCCGCAGACGTTTGTCGTGCTTGCGCTGTCATATGGACCACGACCCGAGCGGCAGCGAGCGGCAGTCGAGCAAAGTCGGGACAAGTCGGGACGGGGACAGGGACAGGGATAGGAATGGTGCGAATGCACTGCAAACTACGCAGACACCTGGTGTGAGGCGAGGCGAGGCGAGGCGAGGCGAGGAAGCCCACATCGCTACCAGTGGGCCCTCCTGCACGACACTGCCGCACCCCGCACAGGCCCTCCGCTGAACACCAGGGACAAGATGCGTCCTCTGCTAGTGTCGAAGGCTGCACGCGCCCAGCGAATGACAGGGGGTGCAACGAGCAGCAGTGCGTCTCACACACGCGGCGGTGCGCCCGCCAATTCGGCCGTCACTCTGCTGGGACGCCGGGCGCGCCTCCCCGCGCCGTCCTCGAGGAACTGGCGGTTGCGGAAGGAAGCGCTTTCGTCAAATGCGGCCGAAAACTAACATTTTGTGTGGTGGGAGATAAGCCGAACGCGAATTCTGCCGTGCTCCTACATTAGATGAGCGCCAACGGCCATACCATGATGAATACACCGGTTCTCGTCCGATCACCGAAGTTAAGCATCATCGGGCCCGGCTAGTACTTGGATGGGTGACCGCCTGGGAAACCCGGGTGCTGTTGGCTCCCTTCCTGTTTTTTTTTTTTTTGTTATGTCGCCAGCCCAATTTTCAAACTACCTTTCTGTTGTGACAAAGATGCTTCCTTAAGCCTTTTAAACTACTGTAATGGTACGAAAATGCAGTAATTAACTCAGTTTGAGGGAGAATGTGCTAACCAAGTTTGCCAAGAAGACTTTGAAAACGACAAAACAGTACGAATCGGCAGGTGATTTCTGAAATACGTCACCGCCTATTGTTGTGTAGGAGTTTAGAGTTCCGAATTTGATTTGTAACCACGAATTTATTCCTTACTCGTCTCGTCTCGTCTTGTCTCGTCTCGTCCCGCAGACGTTTGTCGTGCTTGCGCTGTCATATGGACCACGACCCGAGCGGCAGCGAGCGGCAGTCGAGCAAAGTCGGGACAAGTCGGGACGGGGACAGGGACAGGGATAGGAATGGTGCGAATGCACTGCAAACTACGCAGACACCTGGTGTGAGGCGAGGCGAGGCGAGGCGAGGCGAGGCGAGGAAGCCCACATCGCTACCAGTGGGCCCTCCTGCACGACACTGCCGCACCCCGCACAGGCCCTCCGCTGAACACCAGGGACAAGATGCGTCCTCTGCTAGTGTCGAAGGCTGCACGCGCCCAGCGAATGACAGGGGGTGCAACGAGCAGCAGTGCGTCTCACACACGCGGCGGTGCGCCCGCCAATTCGGCCGTCACTCTGCTGGGACGCCGGGCGCGCCTCCCCGCGCCGTCCTCGAGGAACTGGCGGTTGCGGAAGGAAGCGCTTTCGTCAAATGCGGCCGAAAACTAACATTTTGTGTGGTGGGAGATAAGCCGAACGCGAATTCTGCCGTGCTCCTACATTAGATGAGCGCCAACGGCCATACCATGATGAATACACCGGTTCTCGTCCGATCACCGAAGTTAAGCATCATCGGGCCCGGCTAGTACTTGGATGGGTGACCGCCTGGGAAACCCGGGTGCTGTTGGCTCCCTTCCTGTTTTTTTTTTTTTTGTTATGTCGCCAGCCCAATTTTCAAACTACCTTTCTGTTGTGACAAAGATGCTTCCTTAAGCCTTTTAAACTACTGTAATGGTACGAAAATGCAGTAATTAACTCAGTTTGAGGGAGAATGTGCTAACCAAGTTTGCCAAGAAGACTTTGAAAACGACAAAACAGTACGAATCGGCAGGTGATTTCTGAAATACGTCACCGCCTATTGTTGTGTAGGAGTTTAGAGTTCCGAATTTGATTTGTAACCACGAATTTATTCCTTAGTCGTCTCGTCTCGTCTCGTCTCGTCTCGTCCCGCAGACGTTTGTCGTGCTTGCGCTGTCATATGGACCACGACCCGAGCGGCAGCGAGCGGCAGTCGAGCAAAGTCGGGACAAGTCGGGACGGGGACAGGGACAGGGATAGGAATGGTGCGAATGCACTGCAAACTACGCAGACACCTGGTGTGAGGCGAGGCGAGGCGAGGCGAGGCGAGGCGAGGAAGCCCACATCGCTACCAGTGGGCCCTCCTGCACGACACTGCCGCACCCCGCACAGGCCCTCCGCTGAACACCAGGGACAAGATGCGTCCTCTGCTAGTGTCGAAGGCTGCACGCGCCCAGCGAATGACAGGGGGTGCAACGAGCAGCAGTGCGTCTCACACACGCGGCGGTGCGCCCGCCAATTCGGCCGTCACTCTGCTGGGACGCCGGGCGCGCCTCCCCGCGCCGTCCTCGAGGAACTGGCGGTTGCGGAAGGAAGCGCTTTCGTCAAATGCGGCCGAAAACTAACATTTTGTGTGGTGGGAGATAAGCCGAACGCGAATTCTGCCGTGCTCCTACTTTAGATGAGCGCCAACGGCCATACCATGATGAATACACCGGTTCTCGTCCGATCACCGAAGTTAAGCATCATCGGGCCCGGCTAGTACTTGGATGGGTGACCGCCTGGGAAACCCGGGTGCTGTTGGCTCCCTTCCTGTTTTTTTTTTTTTTGTTATGTCGCCAGCCCAATTTTCAAACTACCTTTCTGTTGTGACAAAGATGCTTCCTTAAGCCTTTTAAACTACTGTAATGGTACGAAAATGCAGTAATTAACTCAGTTTGAGGGAGAATGTGCTAACCAAGTTTGCCAAGAAGACTTTGAAAACGACAAAACAGTACGAATCGGCAGGTGATTTCTGAAATACGTCACCGCCTATTGTTGTGTAGGAGTTTAGAGTTCCGAATTTGATTTGTAACCACGAATTTATTCCTTACTCGTCTCGTCTCGTCTCGTCTCGTCTCGTCCCGCAGACGTTTGTCGTGCTTGCGCTGTCATATGGACCACGACCCGAGCGGCAGCGAGCGGCAGTCGAGCAAAGTCGGGACAAGTCGGGACGGGGACAGGGACAGGGATAGGAATGGTGCGAATGCACTGCAAACTACGCAGACACCTGGTGTGAGGCGAGGCGAGGCGAGGCGAGGCGAGGCGAGGAAGCCCACATCGCTACCAGTGGGCCCTCCTGCACGACACTGCCGCACCCCGCACAGGCCCTCCGCTGAACACCAGGGACAAGATGCGTCCTCTGCTAGTGTCGAAGGCTGCACGCGCCCAGCGAATGACAGGGGGTGCAACGAGCAGCAGTGCGTCTCACACACGCGGCGGTGCGCCCGCCAATTCGGCCGTCACTCTGCTGGGACGCCGGGCGCGCCTCCCCGCGCCGTCCTCGAGGAACTGGCGGTTGCGGAAGGAAGCGCTTTCGTCAAATGCGGCCGAAAACTAACATTTTGTGTGGTGGGAGATAAGCCGAACGCGAATTCTGCCGTGCTCCTACATTAGATGAGCGCCAACGGCCATACCATGATGAATACACCGGTTCTCGTCCGATCACCGAAGTTAAGCATCATCGGGCCCGGCTAGTACTTGGATGGGTGACCGCCTGGGAAACCCGGGTGCTGTTGGCTCCCTTCCTGTTTTTTTTTTTTTTTGTTATGTCGCCAGCCCAATTTTCAAACTACCTTTCTGTTGTGACAAAGATGCTTCCTTAAGCCTTTTAAACTACTGTAATGGTACGAAAATGCAGTAATTAACTCAGTTTGAGGGAGAATGTGCTAACCAAGTTTGCCAAGAAGACTTTGAAAACGACAAAACAGTACGAATCGGCAGGTGATTTCTGAAATACGTCACCGCCTATTGTTGTGTAGGAGTTTAGAGTTCCGAATTTGATTTGTAACCACGAATTTATTCCTTAGTCGTCTCGTCTCGTCTCGTCTCGTCTCGTCCCGCAGACGTTTGTCGTGCTTGCGCTGTCATATGGACCACGACCCGAGCGGCAGCGAGCGGCAGTCGAGCAAAGTCGGGACAAGTCGGGACGGGGACAGGGACAGGGATAGGAATGGTGCGAATGCACTGCAAACTACGCAGACACCTGGTGTGAGGCGAGGCGAGGCGAGGCGAGGCGAGGCGAGGAAGCCCACATCGCTACCAGTGGGCCCTCCTGCACGACACTGCCGCACCCCGCACAGGCCCTCCGCTGAACACCAGGGACAAGATGCGTCCTCTGCTAGTGTCGAAGGCTGCACGCGCCCAGCGAATGACAGGGGGTGCAACGAGCAGCAGTGCGTCTCACACACGCGGCGGTGCGCCCGCCAATTCGGCCGTCACTCTGCTGGGACGCCGGGCGCGCCTCCCCGCGCCGTCCTCGAGGAACTGGCGGTTGCGGAAGGAAGCGCTTTCGTCAAATGCGGCCGAAAACTAACATTTTGTGTGGTGGGAGATAAGCCGAACGCGAATTCTGCCGTGCTCCTACATTAGATGAGCGCCAACGGCCATACCATGATGAATACACCGGTTCTCGTCCGATCACCGAAGTTAAGCATCATCGGGCCCGGCTAGTACTTGGATGGGTGACCGCCTGGGAAACCCGGGTGCTGTTGGCTCCCTTCCTGTTTTTTTTTTTTTTTGTTATGTCGCCAGCCCAATTTTCAAACTACCTTTCTGTTGTGACAAAGATGCTTCCTTAAGCCTTTTAAACTACTGTAATGGTACGAAAATGCAGTAATTAACTCAGTTTGAGGGAGAATGTGCTAACCAAGTTTGCCAAGAAGACTTTGAAAACGACAAAACAGTACGAATCGGCAGGTGATTTCTGAAATACGTCACCGCCTATTGTTGTGTAGGAGTTTAGAGTTCCGAATTTGATTTGTAACCACGAATTTATTCCTTAGTCGTCTCGTCTCGTCTCGTCTCGTCTCGTCCCGCAGACGTTTGTCGTGCTTGCGCTGTCATATGGACCACGACCCGAGCGGCAGCGAGCGGCAGTCGAGCAAAGTCGGGACAAGTCGGGACGGGGACAGGGACAGGGATAGGAATGGTGCGAATGCACTGCAAACTACGCAGACACCTGGTGTGAGGCGAGGCGAGGCGAGGCGAGGCGAGGCGAGGCGAGGAAGCCCACATCGCTACCAGTGGGCCCTCCTGCACGACACTGCCGCACCCCGCACAGGCCCTCCGCTGAACACCAGGGACAAGATGCGTCCTCCGCTAGTGTCGAAGGCTGACCGCGCCCAGCGAATGACAGGGGGTGCAACGAGCAGCAGTGCGTCCCACACACGCGGCGGTGCGCCCGCCAATTCGGCCGTCACTCTGCTGGGACGCCGGGCGCGCCTCCCCGCGCCGTCCTCGAGGAACTGGCGGTTGCGAAAGGAAGCGCTTTTGTCAAATGCGGCCGAAAACTAACATTTTGTGTGTTGGGAGAAAAGCCGAACGCGAATTCTGCCGTGCTCCTTTATTAGAGAGCGCCAACGGCCATACCATGATGAATACACCGGTTCTCGTCCGATCACCGAAGTTAAGCATCATCTGGCCCGGCTAGTACTTGGATGGGTGACCGCCTGGGAAACCCGGGTGCTGTTGGCTCCCTTCCTGTTTTTTTTTTTTGTTATGTCGATAGCCCAATTTTCAAACTACCTTTCTGCTGTGACAAAGATGCTTCCTTAAGCCTTTTAAACTACTGTAATGGTACGAAAATGCAGTAATTAACTCAGTTTGAGGGAGAATGTGCTAACCAAGTTTGCCAAGAAGACTTTGAAAACGACAAAACAGTACGAATCGGCAGGTGATTTCTGAAATACGTCACCGCCTATTGTTGTGTAGGAGTGTAGAGTTCCAAATTTGATTTGTAACCACGAATTTATTCCTTAGTCGTCTCGTCTCGTCTCGTCTCGTCTCGTCCCGCAGACGTTTGTTGTGCTTGCGCTGTCATATGGACCACGACCCGAGCGGCAGCGAGCGGCAGTCGAGCAAAGTCGGGACAAGTCGGGACGGGGACAGGGACAGGGATAGGAATGGTGCGAATGCACTGCAAACTACGCAGACACCTGGTGTGAGGCGAGGCGAGGCGAGGCGAGGCGAGGCGAGGAAGCCCACATCGCTACCAGTGGGCCCTCCTGCACGACACTGCCGCACCCCGCACAGGCCCTCCGCTGAACACCAGGGACAAGATGTGTCCTCCGCTAGTGTCGAAGGCTGCACGCGCCCAGCGAATGACAGGGGGTGCAACGAGCAGCAGTGCGTCTCACACACGCGGCGGTGCGCCCGCCAATTCGGCCGTCACTCTGCTGGGACGCCGGGCGCGCCTCCCCGCGCCGTCCTCGAGGAACTGGCGGTTGCGGAAGGAAGCGCTTTCGTCAAATGCGGCCGAAAACTAACATTTTGTGTGGTGGGAGATAAGCCGAACGCGAATTCTGCCGTGCTCCTACATTAGATGAGCGCCAACGGCCATACCATGATGAATACACCGGTTCTCGTCCGATCACCGAAGTTAAGCATCATCGGGCCCGGCTAGTACTTGGATGGGTGACCGTCTGGGAAACCCGGGTGCTGTTGGCTCCCTTCCTGTTTTTTTTTTTTGTTATGTCGCCAGCCCAATTTTCAAACTACCTTTCTGTTGTGACAAAGATGCTTCCTTAAGCCTTTTAAACTACTGTAATGGTACGAAAATGCAGTAATTAACTCAGTTTGAGGGAGAATGTGCTAACCAAGTTTGCCAAGAAGACTTTGAAAACGACAAAACAGTACGAATCGGCAGGTGATTTCTGAAATTCGTCACCGCCTATTGTTGTGTAGGAGTTTAGAGTTCCGAATTTGATTTGTAACCACGAATTTATTCCTTAGTCGTCTCGTCTCGTCTCGTCTCGTCTCGTCCCGCAGACGTTTGTCGTGCTTGCGCTGTCATATGGACCACGACCCGAGCGGCAGCGAGCGGCAGTCGAGCAAAGTCGGGACAAGTCGGGACGGGGACAGGGACAGGGATAGGAATGGTGCGAATGCACTGCAAACTACGCAGACACCTGGTGTGAGGCGAGGCGAGGCGAGGCGAGGCGAGGCGAGGCGAGGAAGCCCACATCGCTACCAGTGGGCCCTCCAGCACGACACTGCCGCACCCCGCACAGGCCCTCCGCTGAACACCAGGGACAAGATGCGTCCTCCGCTAGTGTCGAAGGCTGACCGCGCCCAGCGAATGACAGGGGGTGCAACGAGCAGCAGTGCGTCCCACACACGCGGCGGTGCGCCCGCCAATTCGGCCGTCACTCTGCTGGGACGCCGGGCGCGCCTCCCCGCGCCGTCCTCGAGGAACTGGCGGTTGCGGAAGGAAGCGCTTTCGTCAAATGCGGCCGAAAACTAACATTTTGTGTGGTGGGAGATAAGCCGAACGCGAATTCTGCCGTGCTCCTTTATTAGAGAGCGCCAACGGCCATACCATGATGAATACACCGGTTCTCGTCCGATCACCGAAGTTAAGCATCATCTGGCCCGGCTAGTACTTGGATGGGTGACCGCCTGGGAAACCCGGGTGCTGTTGGCTCCCTTCCTGTTTTTTTTTTTTTGTTATGTCGCCAGCCCAATTTTCAAACTACCTTTCTGCTGTGACAAAGATGCTTCCTTAAGCCTTTTAAACTACTGTAATCGTACGAAAATGCAGTAATTAACTCAGTTTGAGGGAGAATGTGCTAACCAAGTTTGCCAAGAAGACTTTGAAAACGACAAAACAGTACGAATCGGCAGGTGATTTCTGAAATACGTCACCGCCTATTGTTGTGTAGGAGTGTAGAGTTCCAAATTTGATTTGTAACCACGAATTTATTCCTTAGTCGTCTCGTCTCGTCTCGTCTCGTCTCGTCCCGCAGACGTTTGTCGTGCTTGCGCTGTCATATGGACCACGACCCGAGCGGCAGCGAGCGGCAGTCGAGCAAAGTCGGGACAAGTCGGGACGGGGACAGGGACAGGGATAGGAATGGTGCGAATGCACTGCAAACTACGCAGACACCTGGTGTGAGGCGAGGCGAGGCGAGGCGAGGCGAGGCGAGGAAGCCCACATCGCTACCAGTGGGCCCTCCTGCACGACACTGCCGCACCCCGCACAGGCCCTCCGCTGAACACCAGGGACAAGATGCGTCCTCCGCTAGTGTCGAAGGCTGCACGCGCCCAGCGAATGACAGGGGGTGCAACGAGCAGCAGTGCGTCTCACACACGCGGCGGTGCGCCCGCCAATTCGGCCGTCACTCTGCTGGGACGCCGGGCGCGCCTCCCCGCGCCGTCCTCGAGGAACTGGCGGTTGCGGAAGGAAGCGCTTTCGTCAAATGCGGCCGAAAACTAACATTTTGTGTGGTGGGAGATAAGCCGAACGCGAATTCTGCCGTGCTCCTACATTAGATGAGCGCCAACGGCCATACCATGATGAATACACCGGTTCTCGTCCGATCACCGAAGTTAAGCATCATCGGGCCCGGCTAGTACTTGGATGGGTGACCGTCTGGGAAACCCGGGTGCTGTTGGCTCCCTTCCTGTTTTTTTTTTTTGTTATGTCGCCAGCCCAATTTTCAAACTACCTTTCTGTTGTGACAAAGATGCTTCCTTAAGCCTTTTAAACTACTGTAATGGTACGAAAATGCAGTAATTAACTCAGTTTGAGGGAGAATGTGCTAACCAAGTTTGCCAAGAAGACTTTGAAAACGACAAAACAGTACGAATCGGCAGGTGATTTCTGAAATTCGTCACCGCCTATTGTTGTGTAGGAGTTTAGAGTTCCGAATTTGATTTGTAACCACGAATTTATTCCTTAGTCGTCTCGTCTCGTCTCGTCTCGTCTCGTCCCGCAGACGTTTGTCGTGCTTGCGCTGTCATATGGACCACGACCCGAGCGGCAGCGAGCGGCAGTCGAGCAAAGTCGGGACAAGTCGGGACGGGGACAGGGACAGGGATAGGAATGGTGCGAATGCACTGCAAACTACGCAGACACCTGGTGTGAGGCGAGGCGAGGCGAGGCGAGGCGAGGCGAGGCGAGGAAGCCCACATCGCTACCAGTGGGCCCTCCAGCACGACACTGCCGCACCCCGCACAGGCCCTCCGCTGAACACCAGGGACAAGATGCGTCCTCCGCTAGTGTCGAAGGCTGACCGCGCCCAGCGAATGACAGGGGGTGCAACGAGCAGCAGTGCGTCCCACACACGCGGCGGTGCGCCCGCCAATTCGGCCGTCACTCTGCTGGGACGCCGGGCGCGCCTCCCCGCGCCGTCCTCGAGGAACTGGCGGTTGCGGAAGGAAGCGCTTTCGTCAAATGCGGCCGAAAACTAACATTTTGTGTGGTGGGAGATAAGCCGAACGCGAATTCTGCCGTGCTCCTTTATTAGAGAGCGCCAACGGCCATACCATGATGAATACACCGGTTCTCGTCCGATCACCGAAGTTAAGCATCATCTGGCCCGGCTAGTACTTGGATGGGTGACCGCCTGGGAAACCCGGGTGCTGTTGGCTCCCTTCCTGTTTTTTTTTTTTTGTTATGTCGCCAGCCCAATTTTCAAACTACCTTTCTGCTGTGACAAAGATGCTTCCTTAAGCCTTTTAAACTACTGTAATCGTACGAAAATGCAGTAATTAACTCAGTTTGAGGGAGAATGTGCTAACCAAGTTTGCCAAGAAGACTTTGAAAACGACAAAACAGTACGAATCGGCAGGTGATTTCTGAAATACGTCACCGCCTATTGTTGTGTAGGAGTGTAGAGTTCCAAATTTGATTTGTAACCACGAATTTATTCCTTAGTCGTCTCGTCTCGTCTCGTCTCGTCTCGTCCCGCAGACGTTTGTCGTGCTTGCGCTGTCATATGGACCACGACCCGAGCGGCAGCGAGCGGCAGTCGAGCAAAGTCGGGACAAGTCGGGACGGGGACAGGGACAGGGATAGGAATGGTGCGAATGCACTGCAAACTACGCAGACACCTGGTGTGAGGCGAGGCGAGGCGAGGCGAGGCGAGGCGAGGAAGCCCACATCGCTACCAGTGGGCCCTCCTGCACGACACTGCCGCACCCCGCACAGGCCCTCCGCTGAACACCAGGGACAAGATGCGTCCTCCGCTAGTGTCGAAGGCTGCACGCGCCCAGCGAATGACAGGGGGTGCAACGAGCAGCAGTGCGTCTCACACACGCGGCGGTGCGCCCGCCAATTCGGCCGTCACTCTGCTGGGACGCCGGGCGCGCCTCCCCGCGCCGTCCTCGAGGAACTGGCGGTTGCGGAAGGAAGCGCTTTCGTCAAATGCGGCCGAAAACTAACATTTTGTGTGGTGGGAGATAAGCCGAACGCGAATTCTGCCGTGCTCCTACATTAGATGAGCGCCAACGGCCATACCATGATGAATACACCGGTTCTCGTCCGATCACCGAAGTTAAGCATCATCGGGCCCGGCTAGTACTTGGATGGGTGACCGTCTGGGAAACCCGGGTGCTGTTGGCTCCCTTCCTGTTTTTTTTTTTTTGTTATGTCGCCAGCCCAATTTTCAAACTACCTTTCTGTTGTGACAAAGATGCTTCCTTAAGCCTTTTAAACTACTGTAATGGTACGAAAATGCAGTAATTAACTCAGTTTGAGGGAGAATGTGCTAACCAAGTTTGCCAAGAAGACTTTGAAAACGACAAAACAGTACGAATCGGCAGGTGATTTCTGAAATACGTCACCGCCTATTGTTGTGTAGGAGTTTAGAGTTCCGAATTTGATTTGTAACCACGAATTTATTCCTTAGTCGTCTCGTCTCGTCTCGTCTCGTCTCGTCCCGCAGACGTTTGTCGTGCTTGCGCTGTCATATGGACCACGACCCGAGCGGCAGCGAGCGGCAGTCGAGCAAAGTCGGGACAAGTCGGGACGGGGACAGGGACAGGGATAGGAATGGTGCGAATGCACTGCAAACTACGCAGACACCTGGTGTGAGGCGAGGCGAGGCGAGGCGAGGCGAGGCGAGGCGAGGAAGCCCACATCGCTACCAGTGGGCCCTCCAGCACGACACTGCCGCACCCCGCACAGGCCCTCCGCTGAACACCAGGGACAAGATGCGTCCTCCGCTAGTGTCGAAGGCTGACCGCGCCCAGCGAATGACAGGGGGTGCAACGAGCAGCAGTGCGTCCCACACACGCGGCGGTGCGCCCGCCAATTCGGCCGTCACTCTGCTGGGACGCCGGGCGCGCCTCCCCGCGCCGTCCTCGAGGAACTGGCGGTTGCGAAAGGAAGCGCTTTCGTCAAATGCGGCCGAAAACTAACATTTTGTGTGTTGGGAGAAAAGCCGAACGCGAATTCTGCCGTGCTCCTTTATTAGAGAGCGCCAACGGCCATACCATGATGAATACACCGGTTCTCGTCCGATCACCGAAGTTAAGCATCATCTGGCCCGGCTAGTACTTGGATGGGTGACCGCCTGGGAAACCCGGGTGCTGTTGGCTCCCTTCCTGTTTTTTTTTTTTTGTTATGTCGCCAGCCCAATTTTCAAACTACCTTTCTGCTGTGACAAAGATGCTTCCTTAAGCCTTTTAAACTACTGTAATGGTACGAAAATGCAGTAATTAACTCAGTTTGAGGGAGAATGTGCTAACCAAGTTTGCCAAGAAGACTTTGAAAACGACAAAACAGTACGAATCGGCAGGTGATTTCTGAAATACGTCACCGCCTATTGTTGTGTAGGAGTGTAGAGTTCCAAATTTGATTTGTAACCACGAATTTATTCCTTAGTCGTCTCGTCTCGTCTCGTCTCGTCTCGTCCCGCAGACGTTTGTCGTGCTTGCGCTGTCATATGGACCACGACCCGAGCGGCAGCGAGCGGCAGTCGAGCAAAGTCGGGACAAGTCGGGACGGGGACAGGGACAGGGATAGGAATGGTGCGAATGCACTGCAAACTACGCAGACACCTGGTGTGAGGCGAGGCGAGGCGAGGCGAGGCGAGGCGAGGAAGCCCACATCGCTACCAGTGGGCCCTCCTGCACGACACTGCCGCACCCCGCACAGGCCCTCCGCTGAACACCAGGGACAAGATGCGTCCTCCGCTAGTGTCGAAGGCTGCACGCGCCCAGCGAATGACAGGGGGTGCAACGAGCAGCAGTGCGTCTCACACACGCGGCGGTGCGCCCGCCAATTCGGCCGTCACTCTGCTGGGACGCCGGGCGCGCCTCCCCGCGCCGTCCTCGAGGAACTGGCGGTTGCGGAAGGAAGCGCTTTCGTCAAATGCGGCCGAAAACTAACATTTTGTGTGGTGGGAGATAAGCCGAACGCGAATTCTGCCGTGCTCCTACATTACATGAGCGCCAACGGCCATACCATGATGAATACACCGGTTCTCGTCCGATCACCGAAGTTAAGCATCATCGGGCCCGGCTAGTACTTGGATGGGTGACCGCCTGGGAAACCCGGGTGCTGTTGGCTCCCTTCCTGTTTTTTTTTTTTGTTATGTCGCCAGCCCAATTTTCAAACTACCTTTCTGTTGTGACAAAGATGCTTCCTTAAGCCTTTTAAACTACTGTAATGGTACGAAAATGCAGTAATTAACTCAGTTTGAGGGAGAATGTGCTAACCAAGTTTGCCAAGAAGACTTTGAAAACGACAAAACAGTACGAATCGGCAGGTGATTTCTGAAATACGTCACCGCCTATTGTTGTGTAGGAGTTTAGAGTTCCGAATTTGATTTGTAACCACGAATTTATTCCTTAGTCGTCTCGTCTCGTCTCGTCTCGTCTCGTCCCGCAGACGTTTGTCGTGCTTGCGCTGTCATATGGACCACGACCCGAGCGGCAGCGAGCGGCAGTCGAGCAAAGTCGGGACAAGTCGGGACGGGGACAGGGACAGGGATAGGAATGGTGCGAATGCACTGCAAACTACGCAGACACCTGGTGTGAGGCGAGGCGAGGCGAGGCGAGGCGAGGCGAGGCGAGGAAGCCCACATCGCTACCAGTGGGCCCTCCAGCACGACACTGCCGCACCCCGCACAGGCCCTCCGCTGAACACCAGGGACAAGATGCGTCCTCCGCTAGTGTCGAAGGCTGACCGCGCCCAGCGAATGACAGGGGGTGCAACGAGCAGCAGTGCGTCCCACACACGCGGCGGTGCGCCCGCCAATTCGGCCGTCACTCTGCTGGGACGCCGGGCGCGCCTCCCCGCGCCGTCCTCGAGGAACTGGCGGTTGCGAAAGGAAGCGCTTTTGTCAAATGCGGCCGAAAACTAACATTTTGTGTGTTGGGAGAAAAGCCGAACGCGAATTCTGCCGTGCTCCTTTATTAGAGAGCGCCAACGGCCATACCATGATGAATACACCGGTTCTCGTCCGATCACCGAAGTTAAGCATCATCTGGCCCGGCTAGTACTTGGATGGGTGACCGCCTGGGAAACCCGGGTGCTGTTGGCTCCCTTCCTGTTTTTTTTTTTTGTTATGTCGATAGCCCAATTTTCAAACTACCTTTCTGCTGTGACAAAGATGCTTCCTTAAGCCTTTTAAACTACTGTAATGGTACGAAAATGCAGTAATTAACTCAGTTTGAGGGAGAATGTGCTAACCAAGTTTGCCAAGAAGACTTTGAAAACGACAAAACAGTACGAATCGGCAGGTGATTTCTGAAATACGTCACCGCCTATTGTTGTGTAGGAGTGTAGAGTTCCAAATTTGATTTGTAACCACGAATTTATTCCTTAGTCGTCTCGTCTCGTCTCGTCTCGTCTCGTCCCGCAGACGTTTGTCGTGCTTGCGCTGTCATATGGACCACGACCCGAGCGGCAGCGAGCGGCAGTCGAGCAAAGTCGGGACAAGTCGGGACGGGGACAGGGACAGGGATAGGAATGGTGCGAATGCACTGCAAACTACGCAGACACCTGGTGTGAGGCGAGGCGAGGCGAGGCGAGGCGAGGCGAGGAAGCCCACATCGCTACCAGTGGGCCCTCCTGCACGACACTGCCGCACCCCGCACAGGCCCTCCGCTGAACACCAGGGACAAGATGCGTCCTCCGCTAGTGTCGAAGGCTGCACGCGCCCAGCGAATGACAGGGGGTGCAACGAGCAGCAGTGCGTCTCACACACGCGGCGGTGCGCCCGCCAATTCGGCCGTCACTCTGCTGGGACGCCGGGCGCGCCTCCCCGCGCCGTCCTCGAGGAACTGGCGGTTGCGGAAGGAAGCGCTTTCGTCAAATGCGGCCGAAAACTAACATTTTGTGTGGTGGGAGATAAGCCGAACGCGAATTCTGCCGTGCTCCTACATTACATGAGCGCCAACGGCCATACCATGATGAATACACCGGTTCTCGTCCGATCACCGAAGTTAAGCATCATCGGGCCCGGCTAGTACTTGGATGGGTGACCGCCTGGGAAACCCGGGTGCTGTTGGCTCCCTTCCTGTTTTTTTTTTTTGTTATGTCGCCAGCCCAATTTTCAAACTACCTTTCTGTTGTGACAAAGATGCTTCCTTAAGCCTTTTAAACTACTGTAATGGTACGAAAATGCAGTAATTAACTCAGTTTGAGGGAGAATGTGCTAACCAAGTTTGCCAAGAAGACTTTGAAAACGACAAAACAGTACGAATCGGCAGGTGATTTCTGAAATACGTCACCGCCTATTGTTGTGTAGGAGTTTAGAGTTCCGAATTTGATTTGTAACCACGAATTTATTCCTTAGTCGTCTCGTCTCGTCTCGTCTCGTCTCGTCCCGCAGACGTTTGTCGTGCTTGCGCTGTCATATGGACCACGACCCGAGCGGCAGCGAGCGGCAGTCGAGCAAAGTCGGGACAAGTCGGGACGGGGACAGGGACAGGGATAGGAATGGTGCGAATGCACTGCAAACTACGCAGACACCTGGTGTGAGGCGAGGCGAGGCGAGGCGAGGCGAGGCGAGGCGAGGAAGCCCACATCGCTACCAGTGGGCCCTCCAGCACGACACTGCCGCACCCCGCACAGGCCCTCCGCTGAACACCAGGGACAAGATGCGTCCTCCGCTAGTGTCGAAGGCTGACCGCGCCCAGCGAATGACAGGGGGTGCAACGAGCAGCAGTGCGTCCCACACACGCGGCGGTGCGCCCGCCAATTCGGCCGTCACTCTGCTGGGACGCCGGGCGCGCCTCCCCGCGCCGTCCTCGAGGAACTGGCGGTTGCGAAAGGAAGCGCTTTTGTCAAATGCGGCCGAAAACTAACATTTTGTGTGTTGGCAGAAAAGCCGAACGCGAATTCTGCCGTGCTCCTTTATTAGAGAGCGCCAACGGCCATACCATGATGAATACACCGGTTCTCGTCCGATCACCGAAGTTAAGCATCATCTGGCCCGGCTAGTACTTGGATGGGTGACCGCCTGGGAAACCCGGGTGCTGTTGGCTCCCTTCCTGTTTTTTTTTTTTGTTATGTCGATAGCCCAATTTTCAAACTACCTTTCTGCTGTGACAAAGATGCTTCCTTAAGCCTTTTAAACTACTGTAATGGTACGAAAATGCAGTAATTAACTCAGTTTGAGGGAGAATGTGCTAACCAAGTTTGCCAAGAAGACTTTGAAAACGACAAAACAGTACGAATCGGCAGGTGATTTCTGAAATACGTCACCGCCTATTGTTGTGTAGGAGTGTAGAGTTCCAAATTTGATTTGTAACCACGAATTTATTCCTTAGTCGTCTCGTCTCGTCTCGTCTCGTCTCGTCCCGCAGACGTTTGTCGTGCTTGCGCTGTCATATGGACCACGACCCGAGCGGCAGCGAGCGGCAGTCGAGCAAAGTCGGGACAAGTCGGGACGGGGACAGGGACAGGGATAGGAATGGTGCGAATGCACTGCAAACTACGCAGACACCTGGTGTGAGGCGAGGCGAGGCGAGGCGAGGCGAGGCGAGGAAGCCCACATCGCTACCAGTGGGCCCTCCTGCACGACACTGCCGCACCCCGCACAGGCCCTCCGCTGAACACCAGGGACAAGATGCGTCCTCCGCTAGTGTCGAAGGCTGCACGCGCCCAGCGAATGACAGGGGGTGCAACGAGCAGCAGTGCGTCTCACACACGCGGCGGTGCGCCCGCCAATTCGGCCGTCACTCTGCTGGGACGCCGGGCGCGCCTCCCCGCGCCGTCCTCGAGGAACTGGCGGTTGCGGAAGGAAGCGCTTTCGTCAAATGCGGCCGAAAACTAACATTTTGTGTGGTGGGAGATAAGCCGAACGCGAATTCTGCCGTGCTCCTACATTACATGAGCGCCAACGGCCATACCATGATGAATACACCGGTTCTCGTCCGATCACCGAAGTTAAGCATCATCGGGCCCGGCTAGTACTTGGATGGGTGACCGCCTGGGAAACCCGGGTGCTGTTGGCTCCCTTCCTGTTTTTTTTTTTTGTTATGTCGCCAGCCCAATTTTCAAACTACCTTTCTGTTGTGACAAAGATGCTTCCTTAAGCCTTTTAAACTACTGTAATGGTACGAAAATGCAGTAATTAACTCAGTTTGAGGGAGAATGTGCTAACCAAGTTTGCCAAGAAGACTTTGAAAACGACAAAACAGTACGAATCGGCAGGTGATTTCTGAAATACGTCACCGCCTATTGTTGTGTAGGAGTTTAGAGTTCCGAATTTGATTTGTAACCACGAATTTATTCCTTAGTCGTCTCGTCTCGTCTCGTCTCGTCTCGTCCCGCAGACGTTTGTCGTGCTTGCGCTGTCATATGGACCACGACCCGAGCGGCAGCGAGCGGCAGTCGAGCAAAGTCGGGACAAGTCGGGACGGGGACAGGGACAGGGATAGGAATGGTGCGAATGCACTGCAAACTACGCAGACACCTGGTGTGAGGCGAGGCGAGGCGAGGCGAGGCGAGGCGAGGCGAGGAAGCCCACATCGCTACCAGTGGGCCCTCCAGCACGACACTGCCGCACCCCGCACAGGCCCTCCGCTGAACACCAGGGACAAGATGCGTCCTCCGCTAGTGTCGAAGGCTGACCGCGCCCAGCGAATGACAGGGGGTGCAACGAGCAGCAGTGCGTCCCACACACGCGGCGGTGCGCCCGCCAATTCGGCCGTCACTCTGCTGGGACGCCGGGCGCGCCTCCCCGCGCCGTCCTCGAGGAACTGGCGGTTGCGAAAGGAAGCGCTTTCGTCAAATGCGGCCGAAAACTAACATTTTGTGTGTTGGGAGAAAAGCCGAACGCGAATTCTGCCGTGCTCCTTTATTAGAGAGCGCCAACGGCCATACCATGATGAATACACCGGTTCTCGTCCGATCACCGAAGTTAAGCATCATCTGGCCCGGCTAGTACTTGGATGGGTGACCGCCTGGGAAACCCGGGTGCTGTTGGCTCCCTTCCTGTTTTTTTTTTTTTGTTATGTCGCCAGCCCAATTTTCAAACTACCTTTCTGCTGTGACAAAGATGCTTCCTTAAGCCTTTTAAACTACTGTAATGGTACGAAAATGCAGTAATTAACTCAGTTTGAGGGAGAATGTGCTAACCAAGTTTGCCAAGAAGACTTTGAAAACGACAAAACAGTACGAATCGGCAGGTGATTTCTGAAATACGTCACCGCCTATTGTTGTGTAGGAGTGTAGAGTTCCAAATTTGATTTGTAACCACGAATTTATTCCTTAGTCGTCTCGTCTCGTCTCGTCTCGTCTCGTCCCGCAGACGTTTGTCGTGCTTGCGCTGTCATATGGACCACGACCCGAGCGGCAGCGAGCGGCAGTCGAGCAAAGTCGGGACAAGTCGGGACGGGGACAGGGACAGGGATAGGAATGGTGCGAATGCACTGCAAACTACGCAGACACCTGGTGTGAGGCGAGGCGAGGCGAGGCGAGGCGAGGCGAGGAAGCCCACATCGCTACCAGTGGGCCCTCCTGCACGACACTGCCGCACCCCGCACAGGCCCTCCGCTGAACACCAGGGACAAGATGCGTCCTCCGCTAGTGTCGAAGGCTGCACGCGCCCAGCGAATGACAGGGGGTGCAACGAGCAGCAGTGCGTCTCACACACGCGGCGGTGCGCCCGCCAATTCGGCCGTCACTCTGCTGGGACGCCGGGCGCGCCTCCCCGCGCCGTCCTCGAGGAACTGGCGGTTGCGGAAGGAAGCGCTTTCGTCAAATGCGGCCGAAAACTAACATTTTGTGTGGTGGGAGATAAGCCGAACGCGAATTCTGCCGTGCTCCTACATTACATGAGCGCCAACGGCCATACCATGATGAATACACCGGTTCTCGTCCGATCACCGAAGTTAAGCATCATCGGGCCCGGCTAGTACTTGGATGGGTGACCGCCTGGGAAACCCGGGTGCTGTTGGCTCCCTTCCTGTTTTTTTTTTTTGTTATGTCGCCAGCCCAATTTTCAAACTACCTTTCTGTTGTGACAAAGATGCTTCCTTAAGCCTTTTAAACTACTGTAATGGTACGAAAATGCAGTAATTAACTCAGTTTGAGGGAGAATGTGCTAACCAAGTTTGCCAAGAAGACTTTGAAAACGACAAAACAGTACGAATCGGCAGGTGATTTCTGAAATACGTCACCGCCTATTGTTGTGTAGGAGTTTAGAGTTCCGAATTTGATTTGTAACCACGAATTTATTCCTTAGTCGTCTCGTCTCGTCTCGTCTCGTCTCGTCCCGCAGACGTTTGTCGTGCTTGCGCTGTCATATGGACCACGACCCGAGCGGCAGCGAGCGGCAGTCGAGCAAAGTCGGGACAAGTCGGGACGGGGACAGGGACAGGGATAGGAATGGTGCGAATGCACTGCAAACTACGCAGACACCTGGTGTGAGGCGAGGCGAGGCGAGGCGAGGCGAGGCGAGGCGAGGAAGCCCACATCGCTACCAGTGGGCCCTCCAGCACGACACTGCCGCACCCCGCACAGGCCCTCCGCTGAACACCAGGGACAAGATGCGTCCTCCGCTAGTGTCGAAGGCTGACCGCGCCCAGCGAATGACAGGGGGTGCAACGAGCAGCAGTGCGTCCCACACACGCGGCGGTGCGCCCGCCAATTCGGCCGTCACTCTGCTGGGACGCCGGGCGCGCCTCCCCGCGCCGTCCTCGAGGAACTGGCGGTTGCGAAAGGAAGCGCTTTTGTCAAATGCGGCCGAAAACTAACATTTTGTGTGTTGGGAGAAAAGCCGAACGCGAATTCTGCCGTGCTCCTTTATTAGAGAGCGCCAACGGCCATACCATGATGAATACACCGGTTCTCGTCCGATCACCGAAGTTAAGCATCATCTGGCCCGGCTAGTACTTGGATGGGTGACCGCCTGGGAAACCCGGGTGCTGTTGGCTCCCTTCCTGTTTTTTTTTTTTGTTATGTCGATAGCCCAATTTTCAAACTACCTTTCTGCTGTGACAAAGATGCTTCCTTAAGCCTTTTAAACTACTGTAATGGTACGAAAATGCAGTAATTAACTCAGTTTGAGGGAGAATGTGCTAACCAAGTTTGCCAAGAAGACTTTGAAAACGACAAAACAGTACGAATCGGCAGGTGATTTCTGAAATACGTCACCGCCTATTGTTGTGTAGGAGTGTAGAGTTCCAAATTTGATTTGTAACCACGAATTTATTCCTTAGTCGTCTCGTCTCGTCTCGTCTCGTCTCGTCCCGCAGACGTTTGTCGTGCTTGCGCTGTCATATGGACCACGACCCGAGCGGCAGCGAGCGGCAGTCGAGCAAAGTCGGGACAAGTCGGGACGGGGACAGGGACAGGGATAGGAATGGTGCGAATGCACTGCAAACTACGCAGACACCTGGTGTGAGGCGAGGCGAGGCGAGGCGAGGCGAGGCGAGGAAGCCCACATCGCTACCAGTGGGCCCTCCTGCACGACACTGCCGCACCCCGCACAGGCCCTCCGCTGAACACCAGGGACAAGATGCGTCCTCCGCTAGTGTCGAAGGCTGCACGCGCCCAGCGAATGACAGGGGGTGCAACGAGCAGCAGTGCGTCTCACACACGCGGCGGTGCGCCCGCCAATTCGGCCGTCACTCTGCTGGGACGCCGGGCGCGCCTCCCCGCGCCGTCCTCGAGGAACTGGCGGTTGCGGAAGGAAGCGCTTTCGTCAAATGCGGCCGAAAACTAACATTTTGTGTGGTGGGAGATAAGCCGAACGCGAATTCTGCCGTGCTCCTACATTACATGAGCGCCAACGGCCATACCATGATGAATACACCGGTTCTCGTCCGATCACCGAAGTTAAGCATCATCGGGCCCGGCTAGTACTTGGATGGGTGACCGCCTGGGAAACCCGGGTGCTGTTGGCTCCCTTCCTGTTTTTTTTTTTGTTATGTCGCCAGCCCAATTTTCAAACTACCTTTCTGTTGTGACAAAGATGCTTCCTTAAGCCTTTTAAACTACTGTAATGGTACGAAAATGCAGTAATTAACTCAGTTTGAGGGAGAATGTGCTAACCAAGTTTGCCAAGAAGACTTTGAAAACGACAAAACAGTACGAATCGGCAGGTGATTTCTGAAATACGTCACCGCCTATTGTTGTGTAGGAGTTTAGAGTTCCGAATTTGATTTGTAACCACGAATTTATTCCTTAGTCGTCTCGTCTCGTCTCGTCTCGTCTCGTCCCGCAGACGT
This sequence comes from Schistocerca cancellata, assembly GCF_023864275.1. NCBI lineage: Eukaryota > Metazoa > Arthropoda > Insecta > Orthoptera > Acrididae > Schistocerca > Schistocerca cancellata. The sequence continues at coordinate 521,475,331 of NC_064634.1, read as the reverse complement.
TTGTCGTGCTTGCGCTGTCATATGGACCACGACCCGAGCGGCAGCGAGCGGCAGTCGAGCAAAGTCGGGACAAGTCGGGACGGGGACAGGGACAGGGATAGGAATGGTGCGAATGCACTGCAAACTACGCAGACACCTGGTGTGAGGCGAGGCGAGGCGAGGCGAGGCGAGGCGAGGCGAGGAAGCCCACATCGCTACCAGTGGGCCCTCCAGCACGACACTGCCGCACCCCGCACAGGCCCTCCGCTGAACACCAGGGACAAGATGCGTCCTCCGCTAGTGTCGAAGGCTGACCGCGCCCAGCGAATGACAGGGGGTGCAACGAGCAGCAGTGCGTCCCACACACGCGGCGGTGCGCCCGCCAATTCGGCCGTCACTCTGCTGGGACGCCGGGCGCGCCTCCCCGCGCCGTCCTCGAGGAACTGGCGGTTGCGAAAGGAAGCGCTTTTGTCAAATGCGGCCGAAAACTAACATTTTGTGTGTTGGCAGAAAAGCCGAACGCGAATTCTGCCGTGCTCCTTTATTAGAGAGCGCCAACGGCCATACCATGATGAATACACCGGTTCTCGTCCGATCACCGAAGTTAAGCATCATCTGGCCCGGCTAGTACTTGGATGGGTGACCGCCTGGGAAACCCGGGTGCTGTTGGCTCCCTTCCTGTTTTTTTTTTTTGTTATGTCGATAGCCCAATTTTCAAACTACCTTTCTGCTGTGACAAAGATGCTTCCTTAAGCCTTTTAAACTACTGTAATGGTACGAAAATGCAGTAATTAACTCAGTTTGAGGGAGAATGTGCTAACCAAGTTTGCCAAGAAGACTTTGAAAACGACAAAACAGTACGAATCGGCAGGTGATTTCTGAAATACGTCACCGCCTATTGTTGTGTAGGAGTGTAGAGTTCCAAATTTGATTTGTAACCACGAATTTATTCCTTAGTCGTCTCGTCTCGTCTCGTCTCGTCTCGTCCCGCAGACGTTTGTCGTGCTTGCGCTGTCATATGGACCACGACCCGAGCGGCAGCGAGCGGCAGTCGAGCAAAGTCGGGACAAGTCGGGACGGGGACAGGGACAGGGATAGGAATGGTGCGAATGCACTGCAAACTACGCAGACACCTGGTGTGAGGCGAGGCGAGGCGAGGCGAGGCGAGGCGAGGAAGCCCACATCGCTACCAGTGGGCCCTCCTGCACGACACTGCCGCACCCCGCACAGGCCCTCCGCTGAACACCAGGGACAAGATGCGTCCTCCGCTAGTGTCGAAGGCTGCACGCGCCCAGCGAATGACAGGGGGTGCAACGAGCAGCAGTGCGTCTCACACACGCGGCGGTGCGCCCGCCAATTCGGCCGTCACTCTGCTGGGACGCCGGGCGCGCCTCCCCGCGCCGTCCTCGAGGAACTGGCGGTTGCGGAAGGAAGCGCTTTCGTCAAATGCGGCCGAAAACTAACATTTTGTGTGGTGGGAGATAAGCCGAACGCGAATTCTGCCGTGCTCCTACATTACATGAGCGCCAACGGCCATACCATGATGAATACACCGGTTCTCGTCCGATCACCGAAGTTAAGCATCATCGGGCCCGGCTAGTACTTGGATGGGTGACCGCCTGGGAAACCCGGGTGCTGTTGGCTCCCTTCCTGTTTTTTTTTTTTGTTATGTCGCCAGCCCAATTTTCAAACTACCTTTCTGTTGTGACAAAGATGCTTCCTTAAGCCTTTTAAACTACTGTAATGGTACGAAAATGCAGTAATTAACTCAGTTTGAGGGAGAATGTGCTAACCAAGTTTGCCAAGAAGACTTTGAAAACGACAAAACAGTACGAATCGGCAGGTGATTTCTGAAATACGTCACCGCCTATTGTTGTGTAGGAGTTTAGAGTTCCGAATTTGATTTGTAACCACGAATTTATTCCTTAGTCGTCTCGTCTCGTCTCGTCTCGTCTCGTCCCGCAGACGTTTGTCGTGCTTGCGCTGTCATATGGACCACGACCCGAGCGGCAGCGAGCGGCAGTCGAGCAAAGTCGGGACAAGTCGGGACGGGGACAGGGACAGGGATAGGAATGGTGCGAATGCACTGCAAACTACGCAGACACCTGGTGTGAGGCGAGGCGAGGCGAGGCGAGGCGAGGCGAGGCGAGGAAGCCCACATCGCTACCAGTGGGCCCTCCAGCACGACACTGCCGCACCCCGCACAGGCCCTCCGCTGAACACCAGGGACAAGATGCGTCCTCCGCTAGTGTCGAAGGCTGACCGCGCCCAGCGAATGACAGGGGGTGCAACGAGCAGCAGTGCGTCCCACACACGCGGCGGTGCGCCCGCCAATTCGGCCGTCACTCTGCTGGGACGCCGGGCGCGCCTCCCCGCGCCGTCCTCGAGGAACTGGCGGTTGCGAAAGGAAGCGCTTTTGTCAAATGCGGCCGAAAACTATCATTTTGTGTGTTGGGAGAAAAGCCGAACGCGAATTCTGCCGTGCTCCTTTATTAGAGAGCGCCAACGGCCATACCATGATGAATACACCGGTTCTCGTCCGATCACCGAAGTTAAGCGTCATCTGGCCCGGCTAGTACTTGGATGGGTGACCGCCTGGGAAACCCGGGTGCTGTTGGCTCCCTTCCTGTTTTTTTTTTTTTGTTATGTCGATAGCCCAATTTTCAAACTACCTTTCTGCTGTGACAAAGATGCTTCCTTAAGCCTTTTAAACTACTGTAATGGTACGAAAATGCAGTAATTAACTCAGTTTGAGGGAGAATGTGCTAACCAAGTTTGCCAAGAAGACTTTGAAAACGACAAAACAGTACGAATCGGCAGGTGATTTCTGAAATACGTCACCGCCTATTGTTGTGTAGGAGTGTAGAGTTCCAAATTTGATTTGTAACCACGAATTTATTCCTTAGTCGTCTCGTCTCGTCTCGTCTCGTCTCGTCCCGCAGACGTTTGTCGTGCTTGCGCTGTCGTATGGACCACGACCCGAGCGGCAGCGAGCGGCAGTCGAGCAAAGTCGGGACAAGTCGGGACGGGGACAGGGACAGGGATAGGAATGGTGCGAATGCACTGCAAACTACGCAGACACCTGGTGTGAGGCGAGGCGATGCGAGGCGAGGCGAGGCGAGGCGAGGAAGCCCACATCGCTACCAGTGGGCCCTCCTGCACGACACTGCCGCACCCCGCACAGGCCCTCCGCTGAACACCAGGGACAAGATGCGTCCTCCGCTAGTGTCGAAGGCTGCACGCGCCCAGCGAATGACAGGGGGTGCAACGAGCAGCAGTGCGTCTCACACACGCGGCGGTGCGCCCGCCAATTCGGCCGTCACTCTGCTGGGACGCCGGGCGCGCCTCCCCGCGCCGTCCTCGAGGAACTGGCGGTTGCGGAAGGAAGCGCTTTCGTCAAATGCGGCCGAAAACTAACATTTTGTGTGGTGGGAGATAAGCCGAACGCGAATTCTGCCGTGCTCCTACATTAGATGAGCGCCAACGGCCATACCATGATGAATACACCGGTTCTCGTCCGATCACCGAAGTTAAGCATCATCGGGCCCGGCTAGTACTTGGATGGGTGACCGCCTGGGAAACCCGGGTGCTGTTGGCTCCCTTCCTGTTTTTTTTTTTTGTTATGTCGCCAGCCCAATTTTCAAACTACCTTTCTGTTGTGACAAAGATGCTTCCTTAAGCCTTTTAAACTACTGTAATGGTACGAAAATGCAGTAATTAACTCAGTTTGAGGGAGAATGTGCTAACCAAGTTTGCCAAGAAGACTTTGAAAACGACAAAACAGTACGAATCGGCAGGTGATTTCTGAAATACGTCACCGCCTATTGTTGTGTAGGAGTTTAGAGTTCCGAATTTGATTTGTAACCACGAATTTATTCCTTAGTCGTCTCGTCTCGTCTCGTCTCGTCTCGTCCCGCAGACGTTTGTCGTGCTTGCGCTGTCATATGGACCACGACCCGAGCGGCAGCGAGCGGCAGTCGAGCAAAGTCGGGACAAGTCGGGACGGGGACAGGGACAGGGATAGGAATGGTGCGAATGCACTGCAAACTACGCAGACACCTGGTGTGAGGCGAGGCGAGGCGAGGCGAGGCGAGGCGAGGCGAGGAAGCCCACATCGCTACCAGTGGGCCCTCCAGCACGACACTGCCGCACCCCGCACAGGCCCTCCGCTGAACACCAGGGACAAGATGCGTCCTCCGCTAGTGTCGAAGGCTGACCGCGCCCAGCGAATGACAGGGGGTGCAACGAGCAGCAGTGCGTCCCACACACGCGGCGGTGCGCCCGCCAATTCGGCCGTCACTCTGCTGGGACGCCGGGCGCGCCTCCCCGCGCCGTCCTCGAGGAACTGGCGGTTGCGAAAGGAAGCGCTTTTGTCAAATGCGGCCGAAAACTATCATTTTGTGTGTTGGGAGAAAAGCCGAACGCGAATTCTGCCGTGCTCCTTTATTAGAGAGCGCCAACGGCCATACCATGATGAATACACCGGTTCTCGTCCGATCACCGAAGTTAAGCATCATCTGGCCCGGCTAGTACTTGGATGGGTGACCGCCTGGGAAACCCGGGTGCTGTTGGCTCCCTTCCTGTTTTTTTTTTTTGTTATGTCGATAGCCCAATTTTCAAACTACCTTTCTGCTGTGACAAAGATGCTTCCTTAAGCCTTTTAAACTACTGTAATGGTACGAAAATGCAGTAATTAACTCAGTTTGAGGGAGAATGTGCTAACCAAGTTTGCCAAGAAGACTTTGAAAACGACAAAACAGTACGAATCGGCAGGTGATTTCTGAAATACGTCACCGCCTATTGTTGTGTAGGAGTGTAGAGTTCCAAATTTGATTTGTAACCACGAATTTATTCCTTAGTCGTCTCGTCTCGTCTCGTCTCGTCTCGTCCCGCAGACGTTTGTCGTGCTTGCGCTGTCATATGGACCACGACCCGAGCGGCAGCGAGCGGCAGTCGAGCAAAGTCGGGACAAGTCGGGACGGGGACAGGGACAGGGATAGGAATGGTGCGAATGCACTGCAAACTACGCAGACACCTGGTGTGAGGCGAGGCGAGGCGAGGCGAGGCGAGGCGAGGAAGCCCACATCGCTACCAGTGGGCCCTCCTGCACGACACTGCCGCACCCCGCACAGGCCCTCCGCTGAACACCAGGGACAAGATGCGTCCTCCGCTAGTGTCGAAGGCTGCACGCGCCCAGCGAATGACAGGGGGTGCAACGAGCAGCAGTGCGTCTCACACACGCGGCGGTGCGCCCGCCAATTCGGCCGTCACTCTGCTGGGACGCCGGGCGCGCCTCCCCGCGCCGTCCTCGAGGAACTGGCGGTTGCGGAAGGAAGCGCTTTCGTCAAATGCGGCCGAAAACTAACATTTTGTGTGGTGGGAGATAAGCCGAACGCGAATTCTGCCGTGCTCCTACATTACATGAGCGCCAACGGCCATACCATGATGAATACACCGGTTCTCGTCCGATCACCGAAGTTAAGCATCATCGGGCCCGGCTAGTACTTGGATGGGTGACCGCCTGGGAAACCCGGGTGCTGTTGGCTCCCTTCCTGTTTTTTTTTTTTGTTATGTCGCCAGCCCAATTTTCAAACTACCTTTCTGTTGTGACAAAGATGCTTCCTTAAGCCTTTTAAACTACTGTAATGGTACGAAAATGCAGTAATTAACTCAGTTTGAGGGAGAATGTGCTAACCAAGTTTGCCAAGAAGACTTTGAAAACGACAAAACAGTACGAATCGGCAGGTGATTTCTGAAATACGTCACCGCCTATTGTTGTGTAGGAGTTTAGAGTTCCGAATTTGATTTGTAACCACGAATTTATTCCTTAGTCGTCTCGTCTCGTCTCGTCTCGTCTCGTCCCGCAGACGTTTGTCGTGCTTGCGCTGTCATATGGACCACGACCCGAGCGGCAGCGAGCGGCAGTCGAGCAAAGTCGGGACAAGTCGGGACGGGGACAGGGACAGGGATAGGAATGGTGCGAATGCACTGCAAACTACGCAGACACCTGGTGTGAGGCGAGGCGAGGCGAGGCGAGGCGAGGCGAGGCGAGGAAGCCCACATCGCTACCAGTGGGCCCTCCAGCACGACACTGCCGCACCCCGCACAGGCCCTCCGCTGAACACCAGGGACAAGATGCGTCCTCCGCTAGTGTCGAAGGCTGACCGCGCCCAGCGAATGACAGGGGGTGCAACGAGCAGCAGTGCGTCCCACACACGCGGCGGTGCGCCCGCCAATTCGGCCGTCACTCTGCTGGGACGCCGGGCGCGCCTCCCCGCGCCGTCCTCGAGGAACTGGCGGTTGCGAAAGGAAGCGCTTTCGTCAAATGCGGCCGAAAACTAACATTTTGTGTGTTGGGAGAAAAGCCGAACGCGAATTCTGCCGTGCTCCTTTATTAGAGAGCGCCAACGGCCATACCATGATGAATACACCGGTTCTCGTCCGATCACCGAAGTTAAGCATCATCTGGCCCGGCTAGTACTTGGATGGGTGACCGCCTGGGAAACCCGGGTGCTGTTGGCTCCCTTCCTGTTTTTTTTTTTTTGTTATGTCGCCAGCCCAATTTTCAAACTACCTTTCTGCTGTGACAAAGATGCTTCCTTAAGCCTTTTAAACTACTGTAATGGTACGAAAATGCAGTAATTAACTCAGTTTGAGGGAGAATGTGCTAACCAAGTTTGCCAAGAAGACTTTGAAAACGACAAAACAGTACGAATCGGCAGGTGATTTCTGAAATACGTCACCGCCTATTGTTGTGTAGGAGTGTAGAGTTCCAAATTTGATTTGTAACCACGAATTTATTCCTTAGTCGTCTCGTCTCGTCTCGTCTCGTCTCGTCCCGCAGACGTTTGTCGTGCTTGCGCTGTCATATGGACCACGACCCGAGCGGCAGCGAGCGGCAGTCGAGCAAAGTCGGGACAAGTCGGGACGGGGACAGGGACAGGGATAGGAATGGTGCGAATGCACTGCAAACTACGCAGACACCTGGTGTGAGGCGAGGCGAGGCGAGGCGAGGCGAGGCGAGGAAGCCCACATCGCTACCAGTGGGCCCTCCTGCACGACACTGCCGCACCCCGCACAGGCCCTCCGCTGAACACCAGGGACAAGATGCGTCCTCCGCTAGTGTCGAAGGCTGCACGCGCCCAGCGAATGACAGGGGGTGCAACGAGCAGCAGTGCGTCTCACACACGCGGCGGTGCGCCCGCCAATTCGGCCGTCACTCTGCTGGGACGCCGGGCGCGCCTCCCCGCGCCGTCCTCGAGGAACTGGCGGTTGCGGAAGGAAGCGCTTTCGTCAAATGCGGCCGAAAACTAACATTTTGTGTGGTGGGAGATAAGCCGAACGCGAATTCTGCCGTGCTCCTACATTACATGAGCGCCAACGGCCATACCATGATGAATACACCGGTTCTCGTCCGATCACCGAAGTTAAGCATCATCGGGCCCGGCTAGTACTTGGATGGGTGACCGCCTGGGAAACCCGGGTGCTGTTGGCTCCCTTCCTGTTTTTTTTTTTTGTTATGTCGCCAGCCCAATTTTCAAACTACCTTTCTGTTGTGACAAAGATGCTTCCTTAAGCCTTTTAAACTACTGTAATGGTACGAAAATGCAGTAATTAACTCAGTTTGAGGGAGAATGTGCTAACCAAGTTTGCCAAGAAGACTTTGAAAACGACAAAACAGTACGAATCGGCAGGTGATTTCTGAAATACGTCACCGCCTATTGTTGTGTAGGAGTTTAGAGTTCCGAATTTGATTTGTAACCACGAATTTATTCCTTAGTCGTCTCGTCTCGTCTCGTCTCGTCTCGTCCCGCAGACGTTTGTCGTGCTTGCGCTGTCATATGGACCACGACCCGAGCGGCAGCGAGCGGCAGTCGAGCAAAGTCGGGACAAGTCGGGACGGGGACAGGGACAGGGATAGGAATGGTGCGAATGCACTGCAAACTACGCAGACACCTGGTGTGAGGCGAGGCGAGGCGAGGCGAGGCGAGGCGAGGCGAGGAAGCCCACATCGCTACCAGTGGGCCCTCCAGCACGACACTGCCGCACCCCGCACAGGCCCTCCGCTGAACACCAGGGACAAGATGCGTCCTCCGCTAGTGTCGAAGGCTGACCGCGCCCAGCGAATGACAGGGGGTGCAACGAGCAGCAGTGCGTCCCACACACGCGGCGGTGCGCCCGCCAATTCGGCCGTCACTCTGCTGGGACGCCGGGCGCGCCTCCCCGCGCCGTCCTCGAGGAACTGGCGGTTGCGAAAGGAAGCGCTTTTGTCAAATGCGGCCGAAAACTAACATTTTGTGTGTTGGGAGAAAAGCCGAACGCGAATTCTGCCGTGCTCCTTTATTAGAGAGCGCCAACGGCCATACCATGATGAATACACCGGTTCTCGTCCGATCACCGAAGTTAAGCATCATCTGGCCCGGCTAGTACTTGGATGGGTGACCGCCTGGGAAACCCGGGTGCTGTTGGCTCCCTTCCTGTTTTTTTTTTTTGTTATGTCGATAGCCCAATTTTCAAACTACCTTTCTGCTGTGACAAAGATGCTTCCTTAAGCCTTTTAAACTACTGTAATGGTACGAAAATGCAGTAATTAACTCAGTTTGAGGGAGAATGTGCTAACCAAGTTTGCCAAGAAGACTTTGAAAACGACAAAACAGTACGAATCGGCAGGTGATTTCTGAAATACGTCACCGCCTATTGTTGTGTAGGAGTGTAGAGTTCCAAATTTGATTTGTAACCACGAATTTATTCCTTAGTCGTCTCGTCTCGTCTCGTCTCGTCTCGTCCCGCAGACGTTTGTCGTGCTTGCGCTGTCATATGGACCACGACCCGAGCGGCAGCGAGCGGCAGTCGAGCAAAGTCGGGACAAGTCGGGACGGGGACAGGGACAGGGATAGGAATGGTGCGAATGCACTGCAAACTACGCAGACACCTGGTGTGAGGCGAGGCGAGGCGAGGCGAGGCGAGGCGAGGAAGCCCACATCGCTACCAGTGGGCCCTCCTGCACGACACTGCCGCACCCCGCACAGGCCCTCCGCTGAACACCAGGGACAAGATGCGTCCTCCGCTAGTGTCGAAGGCTGCACGCGCCCAGCGAATGACAGGGGGTGCAACGAGCAGCAGTGCGTCTCACACACGCGGCGGTGCGCCCGCCAATTCGGCCGTCACTCTGCTGGGACGCCGGGCGCGCCTCCCCGCGCCGTCCTCGAGGAACTGGCGGTTGCGGAAGGAAGCGCTTTCGTCAAATGCGGCCGAAAACTAACATTTTGTGTGGTGGGAGATAAGCCGAACGCGAATTCTGCCGTGCTCCTACATTAGATGAGCGCCAACGGCCATACCATGATGAATACACCGGTTCTCGTCCGATCACCGAAGTTAAGCATCATCGGGCCCGGCTAGTACTTGGATGGGTGACCGCCTGGGAAACCCGGGTGCTGTTGGCTCCCTTCCTGTTTTTTTTTTTTGTTATGTCGCCAGCCCAATTTTCAAACTACCTTTCTGTTGTGACAAAGATGCTTCCTTAAGCCTTTTAAACTACTGTAATGGTACGAAAATGCAGTAATTAACTCAGTTTGAGGGAGAATGTGCTAACCAAGTTTGCCAAGAAGACTTTGAAAACGACAAAACAGTACGAATCGGCAGGTGATTTCTGAAATACGTCACCGCCTATTGTTGTGTAGGAGTTTAGAGTTCCGAATTTGATTTGTAACCACGAATTTATTCCTTAGTCGTCTCGTCTCGTCTCGTCTCGTCTCGTCCCGCAGACGTTTGTCGTGCTTGCGCTGTCATATGGACCACGACCCGAGCGGCAGCGAGCGGCAGTCGAGCAAAGTCGGGACAAGTCGGGACGGGGACAGGGACAGGGATAGGAATGGTGCGAATGCACTGCAAACTACGCAGACACCTGGTGTGAGGCGAGGCGAGGCGAGGCGAGGCGAGGCGAGGCGAGGAAGCCCACATCGCTACCAGTGGGCCCTCCAGCACGACACTGCCGCACCCCGCACAGGCCCTCCGCTGAACACCAGGGACAAGATGCGTCCTCCGCTAGTGTCGAAGGCTGACCGCGCCCAGCGAATGACAGGGGGTGCAACGAGCAGCAGTGCGTCCCACACACGCGGCGGTGCGCCCGCCAATTCGGCCGTCACTCTGCTGGGACGCCGGGCGCGCCTCCCCGCGCCGTCCTCGAGGAACTGGCGGTTGCGAAAGGAAGCGCTTTTGTCAAATGCGGCCGAAAACTAACATTTTGTGTGTTGGCAGAAAAGCCGAACGCGAATTCTGCCGTGCTCCTTTATTAGAGAGCGCCAACGGCCATACCATGATGAATACACCGGTTCTCGTCCGATCACCGAAGTTAAGCATCATCTGGCCCGGCTAGTACTTGGATGGGTGACCGCCTGGGAAACCCGGGTGCTGTTGGCTCCCTTCCTGTTTTTTTTTTTTGTTATGTCGATAGCCCAATTTTCAAACTACCTTTCTGCTGTGACAAAGATGCTTCCTTAAGCCTTTTAAACTACTGTAATGGTACGAAAATGCAGTAATTAACTCAGTTTGAGGGAGAATGTGCTAACCAAGTTTGCCAAGAAGACTTTGAAAACGACAAAACAGTACGAATCGGCAGGTGATTTCTGAAATACGTCACCGCCTATTGTTGTGTAGGAGTGTAGAGTTCCAAATTTGATTTGTAACCACGAATTTATTCCTTAGTCGTCTCGTCTCGTCTCGTCTCGTCTCGTCCCGCAGACGTTTGTCGTGCTTGCGCTGTCATATGGACCACGACCCGAGCGGCAGCGAGCGGCAGTCGAGCAAAGTCGGGACAAGTCGGGACGGGGACAGGGACAGGGATAGGAATGGTGCGAATGCACTGCAAACTACGCAGACACCTGGTGTGAGGCGAGGCGAGGCGAGGCGAGGCGAGGCGAGGAAGCCCACATCGCTACCAGTGGGCCCTCCTGCACGACACTGCCGCACCCCGCACAGGCCCTCCGCTGAACACCAGGGACAAGATGCGTCCTCCGCTAGTGTCGAAGGCTGCACGCGCCCAGCGAATGACAGGGGGTGCAACGAGCAGCAGTGCGTCTCACACACGCGGCGGTGCGCCCGCCAATTCGGCCGTCACTCTGCTGGGACGCCGGGCGCGCCTCCCCGCGCCGTCCTCGAGGAACTGGCGGTTGCGGAAGGAAGCGCTTTCGTCAAATGCGGCCGAAAACTAACATTTTGTGTGGTGGGAGATAAGCCGAACGCGAATTCTGCCGTGCTCCTACATTACATGAGCGCCAACGGCCATACCATGATGAATACACCGGTTCTCGTCCGATCACCGAAGTTAAGCATCATCGGGCCCGGCTAGTACTTGGATGGGTGACCGCCTGGGAAACCCGGGTGCTGTTGGCTCCCTTCCTGTTTTTTTTTTTTGTTATGTCGCCAGCCCAATTTTCAAACTACCTTTCTGTTGTGACAAAGATGCTTCCTTAAGCCTTTTAAACTACTGTAATGGTACGAAAATGCAGTAATTAACTCAGTTTGAGGGAGAATGTGCTAACCAAGTTTGCCAAGAAGACTTTGAAAACGACAAAACAGTACGAATCGGCAGGTGATTTCTGAAATACGTCACCGCCTATTGTTGTGTAGGAGTTTAGAGTTCCGAATTTGATTTGTAACCACGAATTTATTCCTTAGTCGTCTCGTCTCGTCTCGTCTCGTCTCGTCCCGCAGACGTTTGTCGTGCTTGCGCTGTCATATGGACCACGACCCGAGCGGCAGCGAGCGGCAGTCGAGCAAAGTCGGGACAAGTCGGGACGGGGACAGGGACAGGGATAGGAATGGTGCGAATGCACTGCAAACTACGCAGACACCTGGTGTGAGGCGAGGCGAGGCGAGGCGAGGCGAGGCGAGGCGAGGAAGCCCACATCGCTACCAGTGGGCCCTCCAGCACGACACTGCCGCACCCCGCACAGGCCCTCCGCTGAACACCAGGGACAAGATGCGTCCTCCGCTAGTGTCGAAGGCTGACCGCGCCCAGCGAATGACAGGGGGTGCAACGAGCAGCAGTGCGTCCCACACACGCGGCGGTGCGCCCGCCAATTCGGCCGTCACTCTGCTGGGACGCCGGGCGCGCCTCCCCGCGCCGTCCTCGAGGAACTGGCGGTTGCGAAAGGAAGCGCTTTTGTCAAATGCGGCCGAAAACTATCATTTTGTGTGTTGGGAGAAAAGCCGAACGCGAATTCTGCCGTGCTCCTTTATTAGAGAGCGCCAACGGCCATACCATGATGAATACACCGGTTCTCGTCCGATCACCGAAGTTAAGCGTCATCTGGCCCGGCTAGTACTTGGATGGGTGACCGCCTGGGAAACCCGGGTGCTGTTGGCTCCCTTCCTGTTTTTTTTTTTTTGTTATGTCGATAGCCCAATTTTCAAACTACCTTTCTGCTGTGACAAAGATGCTTCCTTAAGCCTTTTAAACTACTGTAATGGTACGAAAATGCAGTAATTAACTCAGTTTGAGGGAGAATGTGCTAACCAAGTTTGCCAAGAAGACTTTGAAAACGACAAAACAGTACGAATCGGCAGGTGATTTCTGAAATACGTCACCGCCTATTGTTGTGTAGGAGTGTAGAGTTCCAAATTTGATTTGTAACCACGAATTTATTCCTTAGTCGTCTCGTCTCGTCTCGTCTCGTCTCGTCCCGCAGACGTTTGTCGTGCTTGCGCTGTCATATGGACCACGACCCGAGCGGCAGCGAGCGGCAGTCGAGCAAAGTCGGGACAAGTCGGGACGGGGACAGGGACAGGGATAGGAATGGTGCGAATGCACTGCAAACTACGCAGACACCTGGTGTGAGGCGAGGCGATGCGAGGCGAGGCGAGGCGAGGCGAGGAAGCCCACATCGCTACCAGTGGGCCCTCCTGCACGACACTGCCGCACCCCGCACAGGCCCTCCGCTGAACACCAGGGACAAGATGCGTCCTCCGCTAGTGTCGAAGGCTGCACGCGCCCAGCGAATGACAGGGGGTGCAACGAGCAGCAGTGCGTCTCACACACGCGGCGGTGCGCCCGCCAATTCGGCCGTCACTCTGCTGGGACGCCGGGCGCGCCTCCCCGCGCCGTCCTCGAGGAACTGGCGGTTGCGGAAGGAAGCGCTTTCGTCAAATGCGGCCGAAAACTAACATTTTGTGTGGTGGGAGATAAGCCGAACGCGAATTCTGCCGTGCTCCTACATTAGATGAGCGCCAACGGCCATACCATGATGAATACACCGGTTCTCGTCCGATCACCGAAGTTAAGCATCATCGGGCCCGGCTAGTACTTGGATGGGTGACCGCCTGGGAAACCCGGGTGCTGTTGGCTCCCTTCCTGTTTTTTTTTTTTGTTATGTCGCCAGCCCAATTTTCAAACTACCTTTCTGTTGTGACAAAGATGCTTCCTTAAGCCTTTTAAACTACTGTAATGGTACGAAAATGCAGTAATTAACTCAGTTTGAGGGAGAATGTGCTAACCAAGTTTGCCAAGAAGACTTTGAAAACGACAAAACAGTACGAATCGGCAGGTGATTTCTGAAATACGTCACCGCCTATTGTTGTGTAGGAGTTTAGAGTTCCGAATTTGATTTGTAACCACGAATTTATTCCTTAGTCGTCTCGTCTCGTCTCGTCTCGTCTCGTCCCGCAGACGTTTGTCGTGCTTGCGCTGTCATATGGACCACGACCCGAGCGGCAGCGAGCGGCAGTCGAGCAAAGTCGGGACAAGTCGGGACGGGGACAGGGACAGGGATAGGAATGGTGCGAATGCACTGCAAACTACGCAGACACCTGGTGTGAGGCGAGGCGAGGCGAGGCGAGGCGAGGCGAGGCGAGGAAGCCCACATCGCTACCAGTGGGCCCTCCAGCACGACACTGCCGCACCCCGCACAGGCCCTCCGCTGAACACCAGGGACAAGATGCGTCCTCCGCTAGTGTCGAAGGCTGACCGCGCCCAGCGAATGACAGGGGGTGCAACGAGCAGCAGTGCGTCCCACACACGCGGCGGTGCGCCCGCCAATTCGGCCGTCACTCTGCTGGGACGCCGGGCGCGCCTCCCCGCGCCGTCCTCGAGGAACTGGCGGTTGCGAAAGGAAGCGCTTTTGTCAAATGCGGCCGAAAACTATCATTTTGTGTGTTGGGAGAAAAGCCGAACGCGAATTCTGCCGTGCTCCTTTATTAGAGAGCGCCAACGGCCATACCATGATGAATACACCGGTTCTCGTCCGATCACCGAAGTTAAGCATCATCTGGCCCGGCTAGTACTTGGATGGGTGACCGCCTGGGAAACCCGGGTGCTGTTGGCTCCCTTCCTGTTTTTTTTTTTTGTTATGTCGATAGCCCAATTTTCAAACTACCTTTCTGCTGTGACAAAGATGCTTCCTTAAGCCTTTTAAACTACTGTAATGGTACGAAAATGCAGTAATTAACTCAGTTTGAGGGAGAATGTGCTAACCAAGTTTGCCAAGAAGACTTTGAAAACGACAAAACAGTACGAATCGGCAGGTGATTTCTGAAATACGTCACCGCCTATTGTTGTGTAGGAGTGTAGAGTTCCAAATTTGATTTGTAACCACGAATTTATTCCTTAGTCGTCTCGTCTCGTCTCGTCTCGTCTCGTCCCGCAGACGTTTGTCGTGCTTGCGCTGTCATATGGACCACGACCCGAGCGGCAGCGAGCGGCAGTCGAGCAAAGTCGGGACAAGTCGGGACGGGGACAGGGACAGGGATAGGAATGGTGCGAATGCACTGCAAACTACGCAGACACCTGGTGTGAGGCGAGGCGAGGCGAGGCGAGGCGAGGCGAGGCGAGGAAGCCCACATCGCTACCAGTGGGCCCTCCTGCACGACACTGCCGCACCCCGCACAGGCCCTCCGCTGAACACCAGGGACAAGATGCGTCCTCCGCTAGTGTCGAAGGCTGCACGCGCCCAGCGAATGACAGGGGGTGCAACGAGCAGCAGTGCGTCTCACACACGCGGCGGTGCGCCCGCCAATTCGGCCGTCACTCTGCTGGGACGCCGGGCGCGCCTCCCCGCGCCGTCCTCGAGGAACTGGCGGTTGCGGAAGGAAGCGCTTTCGTCAAATGCGGCCGAAAACTAACATTTTGTGTGGTGGGAGATAAGCCGAACGCGAATTCTGCCGTGCTCCTACATTAGATGAGCGCCAACGGCCATACCATGATGAATACACCGGTTCTCGTCCGATCACCGAAGTTAAGCATCATCGGGCCCGGCTAGTACTTGGATGGGTGACCGTCTGGGAAACCCGGGTGCTGTTGGCTCCCTTCCTGTTTTTTTTTTTTGTTATGTCGCCAGCCCAATTTTCAAACTACCTTTCTGTTGTGACAAAGATGCTTCCTTAAGCCTTTTAAACTACTGTAATGGTACGAAAATGCAGTAATTAACTCAGTTTGAGGGAGAATGTGCTAACCAAGTTTGCCAAGAAGACTTTGAAAACGACAAAACAGTACGAATCGGCAGGTGATTTCTGAAATACGTCACCGCCTATTGTTGTGTAGGAGTTTAGAGTTCCGAATTTGATTTGTAACCACGAATTTATTCCTTAGTCGTCTCGTCTCGTCTCGTCTCGTCTCGTCCCGCAGACGTTTGTCGTGCTTGCGCTGTCATATGGACCACGACCCGAGCGGCAGCGAGCGGCAGTCGAGCAAAGTCGGGACAAGTCGGGACGGGGACAGGGACAGGGATAGGAATGGTGCGAATGCACTGCAAACTACGCAGACACCTGGTGTGAGGCGAGGCGAGGCGAGGCGAGGCGAGGCGAGGCGAGGAAGCCCACATCGCTACCAGTGGGCCCTCCAGCACGACACTGCCGCACCCCGCACAGGCCCTCCGCTGAACACCAGGGACAAGATGCGTCCTCCGCTAGTGTCGAAGGCTGACCGCGCCCAGCGAATGACAGGGGGTGCAACGAGCAGCAGTGCGTCCCACACACGCGGCGGTGCGCCCGCCAATTCGGCCGTCACTCTGCTGGGACGCCGGGCGCGCCTCCCCGCGCCGTCCTCGAGGAACTGGCGGTTGCGAAAGGAAGCGCTTTCGTCAAATGCGGCCGAAAACTAACATTTTGTGTGTTGGGAGAAAAGCCGAACGCGAATTCTGCCGTGCTCCTTTATTAGAGAGCGCCAACGGCCATACCATGATGAATACACCGGTTCTCGTCCGATCACCGAAGTTAAGCATCATCTGGCCCGGCTAGTACTTGGATGGGTGACCGCCTGGGAAACCCGGGTGCTGTTGGCTCCCTTCCTGTTTTTTTTTTTTGTTATGTCGATAGCCCAATTTTCAAACTACCTTTCTGCTGTGACAAAGATGCTTCCTTAAGCCTTTTAAACTACTGTAATGGTACGAAAATGCAGTAATTAACTCAGTTTGAGGGAGAATGTGCTAACCAAGTTTGCCAAGAAGACTTTGAAAACGACAAAACAGTACGAATCGGCAGGTGATTTCTGAAATACGTCACCGCCTATTGTTGTGTAGGAGTGTAGAGTTCCAAATTTGATTTGTAACCACGAATTTATTCCTTAGTCGTCTCGTCTCGTCTCGTCTCGTCTCGTCCCGCAGACGTTTGTCGTGCTTGCGCTGTCATATGGACCACGACCCGAGCGGCAGCGAGCGGCAGTCGAGCAAAGTCGGGACAAGTCGGGACGGGGACAGGGACAGGGATAGGAATGGTGCGAATGCACTGCAAACTACGCAGACACCTGGTGTGAGGCGAGGCGAGGCGAGGCGAGGCGAGGCGAGGCGAGGAAGCCCACATCGCTACCAGTGGGCCCTCCTGCACGACACTGCCGCACCCCGCACAGGCCCTCCGCTGAACACCAGGGACAAGATGCGTCCTCCGCTAGTGTCGAAGGCTGCACGCGCCCAGCGAATGACAGGGGGTGCAACGAGCAGCAGTGCGTCTCACACACGCGGCGGTGCGCCCGCCAATTCGGCCGTCACTCTGCTGGGACGCCGGGCGCGCCTCCCCGCGCCGTCCTCGAGGAACTGGCGGTTGCGGAAGGAAGCGCTTTCGTCAAATGCGGCCGAAAACTAACATTTTGTGTGGTGGGAGATAAGCCGAACGCGAATTCTGCCGTGCTCCTACATTAGATGAGCGCCAACGGCCATACCATGATGAATACACCGGTTCTCGTCCGATCACCGAAGTTAAGCATCATCGGGCCCGGCTAGTACTTGGATGGGTGACCGTCTGGGAAACCCGGGTGCTGTTGGCTCCCTTCCTGTTTTTTTTTTTTGTTATGTCGCCAGCCCAATTTTCAAACTACCTTTCTGTTGTGACAAAGATGCTTCCTTAAGCCTTTTAAACTACTGTAATGGTACGAAAATGCAGTAATTAACTCAGTTTGAGGGAGAATGTGCTAACCAAGTTTGCCAAGAAGACTTTGAAAACGACAAAACAGTACGAATCGGCAGGTGATTTCTGAAATACGTCACCGCCTATTGTTGTGTAGGAGTTTAGAGTTCCGAATTTGATTTGTAACCACGAATTTATTCCTTAGTCGTCTCGTCTCGTCTCGTCTCGTCTCGTCCCGCAGACGTTTGTCGTGCTTGCGCTGTCATATGGACCACGACCCGAGCGGCAGCGAGCGGCAGTCGAGCAAAGTCGGGACAAGTCGGGACGGGGACAGGGACAGGGATAGGAATGGTGCGAATGCACTGCAAACTACGCAGACACCTGGTGTGAGGCGAGGCGAGGCGAGGCGAGGCGAGGCGAGGCGAGGAAGCCCACATCGCTACCAGTGGGCCCTCCAGCACGACACTGCCGCACCCCGCACAGGCCCTCCGCTGAACACCAGGGACAAGATGCGTCCTCCGCTAGTGTCGAAGGCTGACCGCGCCCAGCGAATGACAGGGGGTGCAACGAGCAGCAGTGCGTCCCACACACGCGGCGGTGCGCCCGCCAATTCGGCCGTCACTCTGCTGGGACGCCGGGCGCGCCTCCCCGCGCCGTCCTCGAGGAACTGGCGGTTGCGAAAGGAAGCGCTTTCGTCAAATGCGGCCGAAAACTAACATTTTGTGTGTTGGGAGAAAAGCCGAACGCGAATTCTGCCGTGCTCCTTTATTAGAGAGCGCCAACGGCCATACCATGATGAATACACCGGTTCTCGTCCGATCACCGAAGTTAAGCATCATCTGGCCCGGCTAGTACTTGGATGGGTGACCGCCTGGGAAACCCGGGTGCTGTTGGCTCCCTTCCTGTTTTTTTTTTTTGTTATGTCGATAGCCCAATTTTCAAACTACCTTTCTGCTGTGACAAAGATGCTTCCTTAAGCCTTTTAAACTACTGTAATGGTACGAAAATGCAGTAATTAACTCAGTTTGAGGGAGAATGTGCTAACCAAGTTTGCCAAGAAGACTTTGAAAACGACAAAACAGTACGAATCGGCAGGTGATTTCTGAAATACGTCACCGCCTATTGTTGTGTAGGAGTGTAGAGTTCCAAATTTGATTTGTAACCACGAATTTATTCCTTAGTCGTCTCGTCTCGTCTCGTCTCGTCTCGTCCCGCAGACGTTTGTCGTGCTTGCGCTGTCATATGGACCACGACCCGAGCGGCAGCGAGCGGCAGTCGAGCAAAGTCGGGACAAGTCGGGACGGGGACAGGGACAGGGATAGGAATGGTGCGAATGCACTGCAAACTACGCAGACACCTGGTGTGAGGCGAGGCGAGGCGAGGCGAGGCGAGGCGAGGAAGCCCACATCGCTACCAGTGGGCCCTCCTGCACGACACTGCCGCACCCCGCACAGGCCCTCCGCTGAACACCAGGGACAAGATGCGTCCTCCGCTAGTGTCGAAGGCTGCACGCGCCCAGCGAATGACAGGGGGTGCAACGAGCAGCAGTGCGTCTCACACACGCGGCGGTGCGCCCGCCAATTCGGCCGTCACTCTGCTGGGACGCCGGGCGCGCCTCCCCGCGCCGTCCTCGAGGAACTGGCGGTTGCGGAAGGAAGCGCTTTCGTCAAATGCGGCCGAAAACTAACATTTTGTGTGGTGGGAGATAAGCCGAACGCGAATTCTGCCGTGCTCCTACATTAGATGAGCGCCAACGGCCATACCATGATGAATACACCGGTTCTCGTCCGATCACCGAAGTTAAGCATCATCGGGCCCGGCTAGTACTTGGATGGGTGACCGCCTGGGAAACCCGGGTGCTGTTGGCTCCCTTCCTGTTTTTTTTTTTTGTTATGTCGCCAGCCCAATTTTCAAACTACCTTTCTGTTGTGACAAAGATGCTTCCTTAAGCCTTTTAAACTACTGTAATGGTACGAAAATGCAGTAATTAACTCAGTTTGAGGGAGAATGTGCTAACCAAGTTTGCCAAGAAGACTTTGAAAACGACAAAACAGTACGAATCGGCAGGTGATTTCTGAAATACGTCACCGCCTATTGTTGTGTAGGAGTTTAGAGTTCCGAATTTGATTTGTAACCACGAATTTATTCCTTAGTCGTCTCGTCTCGTCTCGTCTCGTCTCGTCCCGCAGACGTTTGTCGTGCTTGCGCTGTCATATGGACCACGACCCGAGCGGCAGCGAGCGGCAGTCGAGCAAAGTCGGGACAAGTCGGGACGGGGACAGGGACAGGGATAGGAATGGTGCGAATGCACTGCAAACTACGCAGACACCTGGTGTGAGGCGAGGCGAGGCGAGGCGAGGCGAGGCGAGGCGAGGAAGCCCACATCGCTACCAGTGGGCCCTCCTGCACGACACTGCCGCACCCCGCACAGGCCCTCCGCTGAACACCAGGGACAAGATGCGTCCTCCGCTAGTGTCGAAGGCTGCACGCGCCCAGCGAATGACAGGGGGTGCAACGAGCAGCAGTGCGTCTCACACACGCGGCGGTGCGCCCGCCAATTCGGCCGTCACTCTGCTGGGACGCCGGGCGCGCCTCCCCGCGCCGTCCTCGAGGAACTGGCGGTTGCGGAAGGAAGCGCTTTCGTCAAATGCGGCCGAAAACTAACATTTTGTGTGGTGGGAGATAAGCCGAACGCGAATTCTGCCGTGCTCCTACATTAGATGAGCGCCAACGGCCATACCATGATGAATACACCGGTTCTCGTCCGATCACCGAAGTTAAGCATCATCGGGCCCGGCTAGTACTTGGATGGGTGACCGTCTGGGAAACCCGGGTGCTGTTGGCTCCCTTCCTGTTTTTTTTTTTTTGTTATGTCGCCAGCCCAATTTTCAAACTACCTTTCTGTTGTGACAAAGATGCTTCCTTAAGCCTTTTAAACTACTGTAATGGTACGAAAATGCAGTAATTAACTCAGTTTGAGGGAGAATGTGCTAACCAAGTTTGCCAAGAAGACTTTGAAAACGACAAAACAGTACGAATCGGCAGGTGATTTCTGAAATACGTCACCGCCTATTGTTGTGTAGGAGTTTAGAGTTCCGAATTTGATTTGTAACCACGAATTTATTCCTTAGTCGTCTCGTCTCGTCTCGTCTCGTCTCGTCCCGCAGACGTTTGTCGTGCTTGCGCTGTCATATGGACCACGACCCGAGCGGCAGCGAGCGGCAGTCGAGCAAAGTCGGGACAAGTCGGGACGGGGACAGGGACAGGGATAGGAATGGTGCGAATGCACTGCAAACTACGCAGACACCTGGTGTGAGGCGAGGCGAGGCGAGGCGAGGCGAGGCGAGGCGAGGAAGCCCACATCGCTACCAGTGGGCCCTCCAGCACGACACTGCCGCACCCCGCACAGGCCCTCCGCTGAACACCAGGGACAAGATGCGTCCTCCGCTAGTGTCGAAGGCTGACCGCGCCCAGCGAATGACAGGGGGTGCAACGAGCAGCAGTGCGTCCCACACACGCGGCGGTGCGCCCGCCAATTCGGCCGTCACTCTGCTGGGACGCCGGGCGCGCCTCCCCGCGCCGTCCTCGAGGAACTGGCGGTTGCGAAAGGAAGCGCTTTCGTCAAATGCGGCCGAAAACTAACATTTTGTGTGTTGGGAGAAAAGCCGAACGCGAATTCTGCCGTGCTCCTTTATTAGAGAGCGCCAACGGCCATACCATGATGAATACACCGGTTCTCGTCCGATCACCGAAGTTAAGCATCATCTGGCCCGGCTAGTACTTGGATGGGTGACCGCCTGGGAAACCCGGGTGCTGTTGGCTCCCTTCCTGTTTTTTTTTTTTGTTATGTCGATAGCCCAATTTTCAAACTACCTTTCTGCTGTGACAAAGATGCTTCCTTAAGCCTTTTAAACTACTGTAATGGTACGAAAATGCAGTAATTAACTCAGTTTGAGGGAGAATGTGCTAACCAAGTTTGCCAAGAAGACTTTGAAAACGACAAAACAGTACGAATCGGCAGGTGATTTCTGAAATACGTCACCGCCTATTGTTGTGTAGGAGTGTAGAGTTCCAAATTTGATTTGTAACCACGAATTTATTCCTTAGTCGTCTCGTCTCGTCTCGTCTCGTCTCGTCCCGCAGACGTTTGTCGTGCTTGCGCTGTCATATGGACCACGACCCGAGCGGCAGCGAGCGGCAGTCGAGCAAAGTCGGGACAAGTCGGGACGGGGACAGGGACAGGGATAGGAATGGTGCGAATGCACTGCAAACTACGCAGACACCTGGTGTGAGGCGAGGCGAGGCGAGGCGAGGCGAGGAAGCCCACATCGCTACCAGTGGGCCCTCCTGCACGACACTGCCGCACCCCGCACAGGCCCTCCGCTGAACACCAGGGACAAGATGCGTCCTCCGCTAGTGTCGAAGGCTGCACGCGCCCAGCGAATGACAGGGGGTGCAACGAGCAGCAGTGCGTCTCACACACGCGGCGGTGCGCCCGCCAATTCGGCCGTCACTCTGCTGGGACGCCGGGCGCGCCTCCCCGCGCCGTCCTCGAGGAACTGGCGGTTGCGGAAGGAAGCGCTTTCGTCAAATGCGGCCGAAAACTAACATTTTGTGTGGTGGGAGATAAGCCGAACGCGAATTCTGCCGTGCTCCTACATTAGATGAGCGCCAACGGCCATACCATGATGAATACACCGGTTCTCGTCCGATCACCGAAGTTAAGCATCATCGGGCCCGGCTAGTACTTGGATGGGTGACCGCCTGGGAAACCCGGGTGCTGTTGGCTCCCTTCCTGTTTTTTTTTTTTGTTATGTCGCCAGCCCAATTTTCAAACTACCTTTCTGTTGTGACAAAGATGCTTCCTTAAGCCTTTTAAACTACTGTAATGGTACGAAAATGCAGTAATTAACTCAGTTTGAGGGAGAATGTGCTAACCAAGTTTGCCAAGAAGACTTTGAAAACGACAAAACAGTACGAATCGGCAGGTGATTTCTGAAATACGTCACCGCCTATTGTTGTGTAGGAGTTTAGAGTTCCGAATTTGATTTGTAACCACGAATTTATTCCTTAGTCGTCTCGTCTCGTCTCGTCTCGTCTCGTCCCGCAGACGTTTGTCGTGCTTGCGCTGTCATATGGACCACGACCCGAGCGGCAGCGAGCGGCAGTCGAGCAAAGTCGGGACAAGTCGGGACGGGGACAGGGACAGGGATAGGAATGGTGCGAATGCACTGCAAACTACGCAGACACCTGGTGTGAGGCGAGGCGAGGCGAGGCGAGGCGAGGCGAGGCGAGGAAGCCCACATCGCTACCAGTGGGCCCTCCAGCACGACACTGCCGCACCCCGCACAGGCCCTCCGCTGAACACCAGGGACAAGATGCGTCCTCCGCTAGTGTCGAAGGCTGACCGCGCCCAGCGAATGACAGGGGGTGCAACGAGCAGCAGTGCGTCCCACACACGCGGCGGTGCGCCCGCCAATTCGGCCATCACTCTGCTGGGACGCCGGGCGCGCCTCCCCGCGCCGTCCTCGAGGAACTGGCGGTTGCGAAAGGAAGCGCTTTTGTCAAATGCGGCCGAAAACTAACATTTTGTGTGTTGGGAGAAAAGCCGAACGCGAATTCTGCCGTGCTCCTCTATTAGAGAGCGCCAACGGCCATACCATGATGAATACACCGGTTCTCGTCCGATCACCGAAGTTAAGCATCATCTGGCCCGGCTAGTACTTGGATGGGTGACCGCCTGGGAAACCCGGGTGCTGTTGGCTCCCTTCCTGTTTTTTTTTTTTGTTATGTCGATAGCCCAATTTTCAAACTACCTTTCTGCTGTGACAAAGATGCTTCCTTAAGCCTTTTAAACTACTGTAATGGTACGAAAATGCAGTAATTAACTCAGTTTGAGGGAGAATGTGCTAACCAAGTTTGCCAAGAAGACTTTGAAAACGACAAAACAGTACGAATCGGCAGGTGATTTCTGAAATACGTCACCGCCTATTGTTGTGTAGGAGTGTAGAGTTCCAAATTTGATTTGTAACCACGAATTTATTCCTTAGTCGTCTCGTCTCGTCTCGTCTCGTCTCGTCCCGCAGACGTTTGTCGTGCTTGCGCTGTCATATGGACCACGACCCGAGCGGCAGCGAGCGGCAGTCGAGCAAAGTCGGGACAAGTCGGGACGGGGACAGGGACAGGGATAGGAATGGTGCGAATGCACTGCAAACTACGCAGACACCTGGTGTGAGGCGAGGCGAGGCGAGGCGAGGCGAGGCGAGGAAGCCCACATCGCTACCAGTGGGCCCTCCTGCACGACACTGCCGCACCCCGCACAGGCCCTCCGCTGAACACCAGGGACAAGATGCGTCCTCCGCTAGTGTCGAAGGCTGCACGCGCCCAGCGAATGACAGGGGGTGCAACGAGCAGCAGTGCGTCTCACACACGCGGCGGTGCGCCCGCCAATTCGGCCGTCACTCTGCTGGGACGCCGGGCGCGCCTCCCCGCGCCGTCCTCGAGGAACTGGCGGTTGCGGAAGGAAGCGCTTTCGTCAAATGCGGCCGAAAACTAACATTTTGTGTGGTGGGAGATAAGCCGAACGCGAATTCTGCCGTGCTCCTACATTAGATGAGCGCCAACGGCCATACCATGATGAATACACCGGTTCTCGTCCGATCACCGAAGTTAAGCATCATCGGGCCCGGCTAGTACTTGGATGGGTGACCGCCTGGGAAACCCGGGTGCTGTTGGCTCCCTTCCTGTTTTTTTTTTTTTGTTATGTCGCCAGCCCAATTTTCAAACTACCTTTCTGTTGTGACAAAGATGCTTCCTTAAGCCTTTTAAACTACTGTAATGGTACGAAAATGCAGTAATTAACTCAGTTTGAGGGAGAATGTGCTAACCAAGTTTGCCAAGAAGACTTTGAAAACGACAAAACAGTACGAATCGGCAGGTGATTTCTGAAATACGTCACCGCCTATTGTTGTGTAGGAGTTTAGAGTTCCGAATTTGATTTGTAACCACGAATTTATTCCTTAGTCGTCTCGTCTCGTCTCGTCTCGTCTCGTCCCGCAGACGTTTGTCGTGCTTGCGCTGTCATATGGACCACGACCCGAGCGGCAGCGAGCGGCAGTCGAGCAAAGTCGGGACAAGTCGGGACGGGGACAGGGACAGGGATAGGAATGGTGCGAATGCACTGCAAACTACGCAGACACCTGGTGTGAGGCGAGGCGAGGCGAGGCGAGGCGAGGCGAGGCGAGGAAGCCCACATCGCTACCAGTGGGCCCTCCTGCACGACACTGCCGCACCCCGCACAGGCCCTCCGCTGAACACCAGGGACAAGATGCGTCCTCCGCTAGTGTCGAAGGCTGCACGCGCCCAGCGAATGACAGGGGGTGCAACGAGCAGCAGTGCGTCTCACACACGCGGCGGTGCGCCCGCCAATTCGGCCGTCACTCTGCTGGGACGCCGGGCGCGCCTCCCCGCGCCGTCCTCGAGGAACTGGCGGTTGCGGAAGGAAGCGCTTTCGTCAAATGCGGCCGAAAACTAACATTTTGTGTGGTGGGAGATAAGCCGAACGCGAATTCTGCCGTGCTCCTACATTAGATGAGCGCCAACGGCCATACCATGATGAATACACCGGTTCTCGTCCGATCACCGAAGTTAAGCATCATCTGGCCCGGCTAGTACTTGGATGGGTGACCGCCTGGGAAACCCGGGTGCTGTTGGCTCCCTTCCTGTTTTTTTTTTTTGTTATGTCGATAGCCCAATTTTCAAACTACCTTTCTGCTGTGACAAAGATGCTTCCTTAAGCCTTTTAAACTACTGTAATGGTACGAAAATGCAGTAATTAACTCAGTTTGAGGGAGAATGTGCTAACCAAGTTTGCCAAGAAGACTTTGAAAACGACAAAACAGTACGAATCGGCAGGTGATTTCTGAAATACGTCACCGCCTATTGTTGTGTAGGAGTGTAGAGTTCCAAATTTGATTTGTAACCACGAATTTATTCCTTAGTCGTCTCGTCTCGTCTCGTCTCGTCTCGTCCCGCAGACGTTTGTCGTGCTTGCGCTGTCATATGGACCACGACCCGAGCGGCAGCGAGCGGCAGTCGAGCAAAGTCGGGACAAGTCGGGACGGGGACAGGGACAGGGATAGGAATGGTGCGAATGCACTGCAAACTACGCAGACACCTGGTGTGAGGCGAGGCGAGGCGAGGCGAGGCGAGGCGAGGAAGCCCACATCGCTACCAGTGGGCCCTCCTGCACGACACTGCCGCACCCCGCACAGGCCCTCCGCTGAACACCAGGGACAAGATGCGTCCTCCGCTAGTGTCGAAGGCTGCACGCGCCCAGCGAATGACAGGGGGTGCAACGAGCAGCAGTGCGTCTCACACACGCGGCGGTGCGCCCGCCAATTCGGCCGTCACTCTGCTGGGACGCCGGGCGCGCCTCCCCGCGCCGTCCTCGAGGAACTGGCGGTTGCGGAAGGAAGCGCTTTCGTCAAATGCGGCCGAAAACTAACATTTTGTGTGGTGGGAGATAAGCCGAACGCGAATTCTGCCGTGCTCCTACATTAGATGAGCGCCAACGGCCATACCATGATGAATACACCGGTTCTCGTCCGATCACCGAAGTTAAGCATCATCGGGCCCGGCTAGTACTTGGATGGGTGACCGCCTGGGAAACCCGGGTGCTGTTGGCTCCCTTCCTGTTTTTTTTTTTGTTATGTCGCCAGCCCAATTTTCAAACTACCTTTCTGTTGTGACAAAGATGCTTCCTTAAGCCTTTTAAACTACTGTAATGGTACGAAAATGCAGTAATTAACTCAGTTTGAGGGAGAATGTGCTAACCAAGTTTGCCAAGAAGACTTTGAAAACGACAAAACAGTACGAATCGGCAGGTGATTTCTGAAATACGTCACCGCCTATTGTTGTGTAGGAGTTTAGAGTTCCGAATTTGATTTGTAACCACGAATTTATTCCTTAGTCGTCTCGTCTCGTCTCGTCTCGTCTCGTCCCGCAGACGTTTGTCGTGCTTGCGCTGTCATATGGACCACGACCCGAGCGGCAGCGAGCGGCAGTCGAGCAAAGTCGGGACAAGTCGGGACGGGGACAGGGACAGGGATAGGAATGGTGCGAATGCACTGCAAACTACGCAGACACCTGGTGTGAGGCGAGGCGAGGCGAGGCGAGGCGAGGCGAGGCGAGGAAGCCCACATCGCTACCAGTGGGCCCTCCAGCACGACACTGCCGCACCCCGCACAGGCCCTCCGCTGAACACCAGGGACAAGATGCGTCCTCCGCTAGTGTCGAAGGCTGACCGCGCCCAGCGAATGACAGGGGGTGCAACGAGCAGCAGTGCGTCCCACACACGCGGCGGTGCGCCCGCCAATTCGGCCGTCACTCTGCTGGGACGCCGGGCGCGCCTCCCCGCGCCGTCCTCGAGGAACTGGCGGTTGCGAAAGGAAGCGCTTTTGTCAAATGCGGCCGAAAACTAACATTTTGTGTGTTGGGAGAAAAGCCGAACGCGAATTCTGCCGTGCTCCTCTATTAGAGAGCGCCAACGGCCATACCATGATGAATACACCGGTTCTCGTCCGATCACCGAAGTTAAGCATCATCTGGCCCGGCTAGTACTTGGATGGGTGACCGCCTGGGAAACCCGGGTGCTGTTGGCTCCCTTCCTGTTTTTTTTTTTTGTTATGTCGATAGCCCAATTTTCAAACTACCTTTCTGCTGTGACAAAGATGCTTCCTTAAGCCTTTTAAACTACTGTAATGGTACGAAAATGCAGTAATTAACTCAGTTTGAGGGAGAATGTGCTAACCAAGTTTGCCAAGAAGACTTTGAAAACGACAAAACAGTACGAATCGGCAGGTGATTTCTGAAATACGTCACCGCCTATTGTTGTGTAGGAGTGTAGAGTTCCAAATTTGATTTGTAACCACGAATTTATTCCTTAGTCGTCTCGTCTCGTCTCGTCTCGTCTCGTCCCGCAGACGTTTGTCGTGCTTGCGCTGTCATATGGACCACGACCCGAGCGGCAGCGAGCGGCAGTCGAGCAAAGTCGGGACAAGTCGGGACGGGGACAGGGACAGGGATAGGAATGGTGCGAATGCACTGCAAACTACGCAGACACCTGGTGTGAGGCGAGGCGAGGCGAGGCGAGGCGAGGCGAGGAAGCCCACATCGCTACCAGTGGGCCCTCCTGCACGACACTGCCGCACCCCGCACAGGCCCTCCGCTGAACACCAGGGACAAGATGCGTCCTCCGCTAGTGTCGAAGGCTGCACGCGCCCAGCGAATGACAGGGGGTGCAACGAGCAGCAGTGCGTCTCACACACGCGGCGGTGCGCCCGCCAATTCGGCCGTCACTCTGCTGGGACGCCGGGCGCGCCTCCCCGCGCCGTCCTCGAGGAACTGGCGGTTGCGGAAGGAAGCGCTTTCGTCAAATGCGGCCGAAAACTAACATTTTGTGTGGTGGGAGATAAGCCGAACGCGAATTCTGCCGTGCTCCTACATTAGATGAGCGCCAACGGCCATACCATGATGAATACACCGGTTCTCGTTCGATCACCGAAGTTAAGCATCATCGGGCCCGGCTAGTACTTGGATGGGTGACCGCCTGGGAAACCCGGGTGCTGTTGGCTCCCTTCCTGTTTTTTTTTTTTGTTATGTCGCCAGCCCAATTTTCAAACTACCTTTCTGTTGTGACAAAGATGCTTCCTTAAGCCTTTTAAACTACTGTAATGGTACGAAAATGCAGTAATTAACTCAGTTTGAGGGAGAATGTGCTAACCAAGTTTGCCAAGAAGACTTTGAAAACGACAAAACAGTACGAATCGGCAGGTGATTTCTGAAATACGTCACCGCCTATTGTTGTGTAGGAGTTTAGAGTTCCGAATTTGATTTGTAACCACGAATTTATTCCTTAGTCGTCTCGTCTCGTCTCGTCTCGTCTCGTCCCGCAGACGTTTGTCGTGCTTGCGCTGTCATATGGACCACGACCCGAGCGGCAGCGAGCGGCAGTCGAGCAAAGTCGGGACAAGTCGGGACGGGGACAGGGACAGGGATAGGAATGGTGCGAATGCACTGCAAACTACGCAGACACCTGGTGTGAGGCGAGGCGAGGCGAGGCGAGGCGAGGCGAGGCGAGGAAGCCCACATCGCTACCAGTGGGCCCTCCAGCACGACACTGCCGCACCCCGCACAGGCCCTCCGCTGAACACCAGGGACAAGATGCGTCCTCCGCTAGTGTCGAAGGCTGACCGCGCCCAGCGAATGACAGGGGGTGCAACGAGCAGCAGTGCGTCCCACACACGCGGCGGTGCGCCCGCCAATTCGGCCGTCACTCTGCTGGGACGCCGGGCGCGCCTCCCCGCGCCGTCCTCGAGGAACTGGCGGTTGCGAAAGGAAGCGCTTTCGTCAAATGCGGCCGAAAACTAACATTTTGTGTGTTGGGAGAAAAGCCGAACGCGAATTCTGCCGTGCTCCTTTATTAGAGAGCGCCAACGGCCATACCATGATGAATACACCGGTTCTCGTCCGATCACCGAAGTTAAGCATCATCTGGCCCGGCTAGTACTTGGATGGGTGACCGCCTGGGAAACCCGGGTGCTGTTGGCTCCCTTCCTGTTTTTTTTTTTTTTGTTATGTCGCCAGCCCAATTTTCAAACTACCTTTCTGCTGTGACAAAGATGCTTCCTTAAGCCTTTTAAACTACTGTAATGGTACGAAAATGCAGTAATTAACTCAGTTTGAGGGAGAATGTGCTAACCAAGTTTGCCAAGAAGACTTTGAAAACGACAAAACAGTACGAATCGGCAGGTGATTTCTGAAATACGTCACCGCCTATTGTTGTGTAGGAGTGTAGAGTTCCAAATTTGATTTGTAACCACGAATTTATTCCTTAGTCGTCTCGTCTCGTCTCGTCTCGTCTCGTCCCGCAGACGTTTGTCGTGCTTGCGCTGTCATATGGACCACGACCCGAGCGGCAGCGAGCGGCAGTCGAGCAAAGTCGGGACAAGTCGGGACGGGGACAGGGACAGGGATAGGAATGGTGCGAATGCACTGCAAACTACGCAGACACCTGGTGTGAGGCGAGGCGAGGCGAGGCGAGGCGAGGCGAGGAAGCCCACATCGCTACCAGTGGGCCCTCCTGCACGACACTGCCGCACCCCGCACAGGCCCTCCGCTGAACACCAGGGACAAGATGCGTCCTCCGCTAGTGTCGAAGGCTGCACGCGCCCAGCGAATGACAGGGGGTGCAACGAGCAGCAGTGCGTCTCACACACGCGGCGGTGCGCCCGCCAATTCGGCCGTCACTCTGCTGGGACGCCGGGCGCGCCTCCCCGCGCCGTCCTCGAGGAACTGGCGGTTGCGGAAGGAAGCGCTTTCGTCAAATGCGGCCGAAAACTAACATTTTGTGTGGTGGGAGATAAGCCGAACGCGAATTCTGCCGTGCTCCTACATTAGATGAGCGCCAACGGCCATACCATGATGAATACACCGGTTCTCGTCCGATCACCGAAGTTAAGCATCATCGGGCCCGGCTAGTACTTGGATGGGTGACCGCCTGGGAAACCCGGGTGCTGTTGGCTCCCTTCCTGTTTTTTTTTTTTTGTTATGTCGCCAGCCCAATTTTCAAACTACCTTTCTGTTGTGACAAAGATGCTTCCTTAAGCCTTTTAAACTACTGTAATGGTACGAAAATGCAGTAATTAACTCAGTTTGAGGGAGAATGTGCTAACCAAGTTTGCCAAGAAGACTTTGAAAACGACAAAACAGTACGAATCGGCAGGTGATTTCTGAAATACGTCACCGCCTATTGTTGTGTAGGAGTTTAGAGTTCCGAATTTGATTTGTAACCACGAATTTATTCCTTAGTCGTCTCGTCTCGTCTCGTCTCGTCTCGTCCCGCAGACGTTTGTCGTGCTTGCGCTGTCATATGGACCACGACCCGAGCGGCAGCGAGCGGCAGTCGAGCAAAGTCGGGACAAGTCGGGACGGGGACAGGGACAGGGATAGGAATGGTGCGAATGCACTGCAAACTACGCAGACACCTGGTGTGAGGCGAGGCGAGGCGAGGCGAGGCGAGGCGAGGCGAGGAAGCCCACATCGCTACCAGTGGGCCCTCCAGCACGACACTGCCGCACCCCGCACAGGCCCTCCGCTGAACACCAGGGACAAGATGCGTCCTCCGCTAGTGTCGAAGGCTGACCGCGCCCAGCGAATGACAGGGGGTGCAACGAGCAGCAGTGCGTCCCACACACGCGGCGGTGCGCCCGCCAATTCGGCCGTCACTCTGCTGGGACGCCGGGCGCGCCTCCCCGCGCCGTCCTCGAGGAACTGGCGGTTGCGAAAGGAAGCGCTTTTGTCAAATGCGGCCGAAAACTAACATTTTGTGTGTTGGGAGAAAAGCCGAACGCGAATTCTGCCGTGCTCCTCTATTAGAGAGCGCCAACGGCCATACCATGATGAATACACCGGTTCTCGTCCGATCACCGAAGTTAAGCATCATCTGGCCCGGCTAGTACTTGGATGGGTGACCGCCTGGGAAACCCGGGTGCTGTTGGCTCCCTTCCTGTTTTTTTTTTTTGTTATGTCGATAGCCCAATTTTCAAACTACCTTTCTGCTGTGACAAAGATGCTTCCTTAAGCCTTTTAAACTACTGTAATGGTACGAAAATGCAGTAATTAACTCAGTTTGAGGGAGAATGTGCTAACCAAGTTTGCCAAGAAGACTTTGAAAACGACAAAACAGTACGAATCGGCAGGTGATTTCTGAAATACGTCACCGCCTATTGTTGTGTAGGAGTGTAGAGTTCCAAATTTGATTTGTAACCACGAATTTATTCCTTAGTCGTCTCGTCTCGTCTCGTCTCGTCTCGTCCCGCAGACGTTTGTCGTGCTTGCGCTGTCATATGGACCACGACCCGAGCGGCAGCGAGCGGCAGTCGAGCAAAGTCGGGACAAGTCGGGACGGGGACAGGGACAGGGATAGGAATGGTGCGAATGCACTGCAAACTACGCAGACACCTGGTGTGAGGCGAGGCGAGGCGAGGCGAGGCGAGGCGAGGCGAGGAAGCCCACATCGCTACCAGTGGGCCCTCCTGCACGACACTGCCGCACCCCGCACAGGCCCTCCGCTGAACACCAGGGACAAGATGCGTCCTCCGCTAGTGTCGAAGGCTGCACGCGCCCAGCGAATGACAGGGGGTGCAACGAGCAGCAGTGCGTCTCACACACGCGGCGGTGCGCCCGCCAATTCGGCCGTCACTCTGCTGGGACGCCGGGCGCGCCTCCCCGCGCCGTCCTCGAGGAACTGGCGGTTGCGGAAGGAAGCGCTTTCGTCAAATGCGGCCGAAAACTAACATTTTGTGTGGTGGGAGATAAGCCGAACGCGAATTCTGCCGTGCTCCTACATTAGATGAGCGCCAACGGCCATACCATGATGAATACACCGGTTCTCGTCCGATCACCGAAGTTAAGCATCATCGGGCCCGGCTAGTACTTGGATGGGTGACCGTCTGGGAAACCCGGGTGCTGTTGGCTCCCTTCCTGTTTTTTTTTTTTGTTATGTCGCCAGCCCAATTTTCAAACTACCTTTCTGTTGTGACAAAGATGCTTCCTTAAGCCTTTTAAACTACTGTAATGGTACGAAAATGCAGTAATTAACTCAGTTTGAGGGAGAATGTGCTAACCAAGTTTGCCAAGAAGACTTTGAAAACGACAAAACAGTACGAATCGGCAGGTGATTTCTGAAATACGTCACCGCCTATTGTTGTGTAGGAGTTTAGAGTTCCGAATTTGATTTGTAACCACGAATTTATTCCTTAGTCGTCTCGTCTCGTCTCGTCTCGTCTCGTCCCGCAGACGTTTGTCGTGCTTGCGCTGTCATATGGACCACGACCCGAGCGGCAGCGAGCGGCAGTCGAGCAAAGTCGGGACAAGTCGGGACGGGGACAGGGACAGGGATAGGAATGGTGCGAATGCACTGCAAACTACGCAGACACCTGGTGTGAGGCGAGGCGAGGCGAGGCGAGGCGAGGCGAGGCGAGGAAGCCCACATCGCTACCAGTGGGCCCTCCAGCACGACACTGCCGCACCCCGCACAGGCCCTCCGCTGAACACCAGGGACAAGATGCGTCCTCCGCTAGTGTCGAAGGCTGACCGCGCCCAGCGAATGACAGGGGGTGCAACGAGCAGCAGTGCGTCCCACACACGCGGCGGTGCGCCCGCCAATTCGGCCGTCACTCTGCTGGGACGCCGGGCGCGCCTCCCCGCGCCGTCCTCGAGGAACTGGCGGTTGCGAAAGGAAGCGCTTTCGTCAAATGCGGCCGAAAACTAACATTTTGTGTGTTGGGAGAAAAGCCGAACGCGAATTCTGCCGTGCTCCTTTATTAGAGAGCGCCAACGGCCATACCATGATGAATACACCGGTTCTCGTCCGATCACCGAAGTTAAGCATCATCTGGCCCGGCTAGTACTTGGATGGGTGACCGCCTGGGAAACCCGGGTGCTGTTGGCTCCCTTCCTGTTTTTTTTTTTTGTTATGTCGATAGCCCAATTTTCAAACTACCTTTCTGCTGTGACAAAGATGCTTCCTTAAGCCTTTTAAACTACTGTAATGGTACGAAAATGCAGTAATTAACTCAGTTTGAGGGAGAATGTGCTAACCAAGTTTGCCAAGAAGACTTTGAAAACGACAAAACAGTACGAATCGGCAGGTGATTTCTGAAATACGTCACCGCCTATTGTTGTGTAGGAGTGTAGAGTTCCAAATTTGATTTGTAACCACGAATTTATTCCTTAGTCGTCTCGTCTCGTCTCGTCTCGTCTCGTCCCGCAGACGTTTGTCGTGCTTGCGCTGTCATATGGACCACGACCCGAGCGGCAGCGAGCGGCAGTCGAGCAAAGTCGGGACAAGTCGGGACGGGGACAGGGACAGGGATAGGAATGGTGCGAATGCACTGCAAACTACGCAGACACCTGGTGTGAGGCGAGGCGAGGCGAGGCGAGGCGAGGCGAGGAAGCCCACATCGCTACCAGTGGGCCCTCCTGCACGACACTGCCGCACCCCGCACAGGCCCTCCGCTGAACACCAGGGACAAGATGCGTCCTCCGCTAGTGTCGAAGGCTGCACGCGCCCAGCGAATGACAGGGGGTGCAACGAGCAGCAGTGCGTCTCACACACGCGGCGGTGCGCCCGCCAATTCGGCCGTCACTCTGCTGGGACGCCGGGCGCGCCTCCCCGCGCCGTCCTCGAGGAACTGGCGGTTGCGGAAGGAAGCGCTTTCGTCAAATGCGGCCGAAAACTAACATTTTGTGTGGTGGGAGATAAGCCGAACGCGAATTCTGCCGTGCTCCTACATTAGATGAGCGCCAACGGCCATACCATGATGAATACACCGGTTCTCGTCCGATCACCGAAGTTAAGCATCATCGGGCCCGGCTAGTACTTGGATGGGTGACCGCCTGGGAAACCCGGGTGCTGTTGGCTCCCTTCCTGTTTTTTTTTTTTGTTATGTCGCCAGCCCAATTTTCAAACTACCTTTCTGTTGTGACAAAGATGCTTCCTTAAGCCTTTTAAACTACTGTAATGGTACGAAAATGCAGTAATTAACTCAGTTTGAGGGAGAATGTGCTAACCAAGTTTGCCAAGAAGACTTTGAAAACGACAAAACAGTACGAATCGGCAGGTGATTTCTGAAATACGTCACCGCCTATTGTTGTGTAGGAGTTTAGAGTTCCGAATTTGATTTGTAACCACGAATTTATTCCTTAGTCGTCTCGTCTCGTCTCGTCTCGTCTCGTCCCGCAGACGTTTGTCGTGCTTGCGCTGTCATATGGACCACGACCCGAGCGGCAGCGAGCGGCAGTCGAGCAAAGTCGGGACAAGTCGGGACGGGGACAGGGACAGGGATAGGAATGGTGCGAATGCACTGCAAACTACGCAGACACCTGGTGTGAGGCGAGGCGAGGCGAGGCGAGGCGAGGCGAGGCGAGGAAGCCCACATCGCTACCAGTGGGCCCTCCAGCACGACACTGCCGCACCCCGCACAGGCCCTCCGCTGAACACCAGGGACAAGATGCGTCCTCCGCTAGTGTCGAAGGCTGACCGCGCCCAGCGAATGACAGGGGGTGCAACGAGCAGCAGTGCGTCCCACACACGCGGCGGTGCGCCCGCCAATTCGGCCGTCACTCTGCTGGGACGCCGGGCGCGCCTCCCCGCGCCGTCCTCGAGGAACTGGCGGTTGCGAAAGGAAGCGCTTTTGTCAAATGCGGCCGAAAACTAACATTTTGTGTGTTGGGAGAAAAGCCGAACGCGAATTCTGCCGTGCTCCTCTATTAGAGAGCGCCAACGGCCATACCATGATGAATACACCGGTTCTCGTCCGATCACCGAAGTTAAGCATCATCTGGCCCGGCTAGTACTTGGATGGGTGACCGCCTGGGAAACCCGGGTGCTGTTGGCTCCCTTCCTGTTTTTTTTTTTTGTTATGTCGATAGCCCAATTTTCAAACTACCTTTCTGCTGTGACAAAGATGCTTCCTTAAGCCTTTTAAACTACTGTAATGGTACGAAAATGCAGTAATTAACTCAGTTTGAGGGAGAATGTGCTAACCAAGTTTGCCAAGAAGACTTTGAAAACGACAAAACAGTACGAATCGGCAGGTGATTTCTGAAATACGTCACCGCCTATTGTTGTGTAGGAGTGTAGAGTTCCAAATTTGATTTGTAACCACGAATTTATTCCTTAGTCGTCTCGTCTCGTCTCGTCTCGTCTCGTCCCGCAGACGTTTGTCGTGCTTGCGCTGTCATATGGACCACGACCCGAGCGGCAGCGAGCGGCAGTCGAGCAAAGTCGGGACAAGTCGGGACGGGGACAGGGACAGGGATAGGAATGGTGCGAATGCACTGCAAACTACGCAGACACCTGGTGTGAGGCGAGGCGAGGCGAGGCGAGGCGAGGCGAGGAAGCCCACATCGCTACCAGTGGGCCCTCCTGCACGACACTGCCGCACCCCGCACAGGCCCTCCGCTGAACACCAGGGACAAGATGCGTCCTCCGCTAGTGTCGAAGGCTGCACGCGCCCAGCGAATGACAGGGGGTGCAACGAGCAGCAGTGCGTCTCACACACGCGGCGGTGCGCCCGCCAATTCGGCCGTCACTCTGCTGGGACGCCGGGCGCGCCTCCCCGCGCCGTCCTCGAGGAACTGGCGGTTGCGGAAGGAAGCGCTTTCGTCAAATGCGGCCGAAAACTAACATTTTGTGTGGTGGGAGATAAGCCGAACGCGAATTCTGCCGTGCTCCTACATTAGATGAGCGCCAACGGCCATACCATGATGAATACACCGGTTCTCGTTCGATCACCGAAGTTAAGCATCATCGGGCCCGGCTAGTACTTGGATGGGTGACCGCCTGGGAAACCCGGGTGCTGTTGGCTCCCTTCCTGTTTTTTTTTTTTTTGTTATGTCGCCAGCCCAATTTTCAAACTACCTTTCTGTTGTGACAAAGATGCTTCCTTAAGCCTTTTAAACTACTGTAATGGTACGAAAATGCAGTAATTAACTCAGTTTGAGGGAGAATGTGCTAACCAAGTTTGCCAAGAAGACTTTGAAAACGACAAAACAGTACGAATCGGCAGGTGATTTCTGAAATACGTCACCGCCTATTGTTGTGTAGGAGTTTAGAGTTCCGAATTTGATTTGTAACCACGAATTTATTCCTTAGTCGTCTCGTCTCGTCTCGTCTCGTCTCGTCCCGCAGACGTTTGTCGTGCTTGCGCTGTCATATGGACCACGACCCGAGCGGCAGCGAGCGGCAGTCGAGCAAAGTCGGGACAAGTCGGGACGGGGACAGGGACAGGGATAGGAATGGTGCGAATGCACTGCAAACTACGCAGACACCTGGTGTGAGGCGAGGCGAGGCGAGGCGAGGCGAGGCGAGGCGAGGAAGCCCACATCGCTACCAGTGGGCCCTCCAGCACGACACTGCCGCACCCCGCACAGGCCCTCCGCTGAACACCAGGGACAAGATGCGTCCTCCGCTAGTGTCGAAGGCTGACCGCGCCCAGCGAATGACAGGGGGTGCAACGAGCAGCAGTGCGTCCCACACACGCGGCGGTGCGCCCGCCAATTCGGCCGTCACTCTGCTGGGACGCCGGGCGCGCCTCCCCGCGCCGTCCTCGAGGAACTGGCGGTTGCGAAAGGAAGCGCTTTCGTCAAATGCGGCCGAAAACTAACATTTTGTGTGTTGGGAGAAAAGCCGAACGCGAATTCTGCCGTGCTCCTTTATTAGAGAGCGCCAACGGCCATACCATGATGAATACACCGGTTCTCGTCCGATCACCGAAGTTAAGCATCATCTGGCCCGGCTAGTACTTGGATGGGTGACCGCCTGGGAAACCCGGGTGCTGTTGGCTCCCTTCCTGTTTTTTTTTTTTTTGTTATGTCGCCAGCCCAATTTTCAAACTACCTTTCTGCTGTGACAAAGATGCTTCCTTAAGCCTTTTAAACTACTGTAATGGTACGAAAATGCAGTAATTAACTCAGTTTGAGGGAGAATGTGCTAACCAAGTTTGCCAAGAAGACTTTGAAAACGACAAAACAGTACGAATCGGCAGGTGATTTCTGAAATACGTCACCGCCTATTGTTGTGTAGGAGTGTAGAGTTCCAAATTTGATTTGTAACCACGAATTTATTCCTTAGTCGTCTCGTCTCGTCTCGTCTCGTCTCGTCCCGCAGACGTTTGTCGTGCTTGCGCTGTCATATGGACCACGACCCGAGCGGCAGCGAGCGGCAGTCGAGCAAAGTCGGGACAAGTCGGGACGGGGACAGGGACAGGGATAGGAATGGTGCGAATGCACTGCAAACTACGCAGACACCTGGTGTGAGGCGAGGCGAGGCGAGGCGAGGCGAGGCGAGGAAGCCCACATCGCTACCAGTGGGCCCTCCTGCACGACACTGCCGCACCCCGCACAGGCCCTCCGCTGAACACCAGGGACAAGATGCGTCCTCCGCTAGTGTCGAAGGCTGCACGCGCCCAGCGAATGACAGGGGGTGCAACGAGCAGCAGTGCGTCTCACACACGCGGCGGTGCGCCCGCCAATTCGGCCGTCACTCTGCTGGGACGCCGGGCGCGCCTCCCCGCGCCGTCCTCGAGGAACTGGCGGTTGCGGAAGGAAGCGCTTTCGTCAAATGCGGCCGAAAACTAACATTTTGTGTGGTGGGAGATAAGCCGAACGCGAATTCTGCCGTGCTCCTACATTAGATGAGCGCCAACGGCCATACCATGATGAATACACCGGTTCTCGTCCGATCACCGAAGTTAAGCATCATCGGGCCCGGCTAGTACTTGGATGGGTGACCGCCTGGGAAACCCGGGTGCTGTTGGCTCCCTTCCTGTTTTTTTTTTTGTTATGTCGCCAGCCCAATTTTCAAACTACCTTTCTGTTGTGACAAAGATGCTTCCTTAAGCCTTTTAAACTACTGTAATGGTACGAAAATGCAGTAATTAACTCAGTTTGAGGGAGAATGTGCTAACCAAGTTTGCCAAGAAGACTTTGAAAACGACAAAACAGTACGAATCGGCAGGTGATTTCTGAAATACGTCACCGCCTATTGTTGTGTAGGAGTTTAGAGTTCCGAATTTGATTTGTAACCACGAATTTATTCCTTAGTCGTCTCGTCTCGTCTCGTCTCGTCTCGTCCCGCAGACGTTTGTCGTGCTTGCGCTGTCATATGGACCACGACCCGAGCGGCAGCGAGCGGCAGTCGAGCAAAGTCGGGACAAGTCGGGACGGGGACAGGGACAGGGATAGGAATGGTGCGAATGCACTGCAAACTACGCAGACACCTGGTGTGAGGCGAGGCGAGGCGAGGCGAGGCGAGGCGAGGCGAGGAAGCCCACATCGCTACCAGTGGGCCCTCCAGCACGACACTGCCGCACCCCGCACAGGCCCTCCGCTGAACACCAGGGACAAGATGCGTCCTCCGCTAGTGTCGAAGGCTGACCGCGCCCAGCGAATGACAGGGGGTGCAACGAGCAGCAGTGCGTCCCACACACGCGGCGGTGCGCCCGCCAATTCGGCCGTCACTCTGCTGGGACGCCGGGCGCGCCTCCCCGCGCCGTCCTCGAGGAACTGGCGGTTGCGAAAGGAAGCGCTTTTGTCAAATGCGGCCGAAAACTAACATTTTGTGTGTTGGGAGAAAAGCCGAACGCGAATTCTGCCGTGCTCCTCTATTAGAGAGCGCCAACGGCCATACCATGATGAATACACCGGTTCTCGTCCGATCACCGAAGTTAAGCATCATCTGGCCCGGCTAGTACTTGGATGGGTGACCGCCTGGGAAACCCGGGTGCTGTTGGCTCCCTTCCTGTTTTTTTTTTTTGTTATGTCGATAGCCCAATTTTCAAACTACCTTTCTGCTGTGACAAAGATGCTTCCTTAAGCCTTTTAAACTACTGTAATGGTACGAAAATGCAGTAATTAACTCAGTTTGAGGGAGAATGTGCTAACCAAGTTTGCCAAGAAGACTTTGAAAACGACAAAACAGTACGAATCGGCAGGTGATTTCTGAAATACGTCACCGCCTATTGTTGTGTAGGAGTTTAGAGTTCCGAATTTGATTTGTAACCACGAATTTATTCCTTAGTCGTCTCGTCTCGTCTCGTCTCGTCTCGTCCCGCAGACGTTTGTCGTGCTTGCGCTGTCATATGGACCACGACCCGAGCGGCAGCGAGCGGCAGTCGAGCAAAGTCGGGACAAGTCGGGACGGGGACAGGGACAGGGATAGGAATGGTGCGAATGCACTGCAAACTACGCAGACACCTGGTGTGAGGCGAGGCGAGGCGAGGCGAGGCGAGGCGAGGCGAGGAAGCCCACATCGCTACCAGTGGGCCCTCCAGCACGACACTGCCGCACCCCGCACAGGCCCTCCGCTGAACACCAGGGACAAGATGCGTCCTCCGCTAGTGTCGAAGGCTGACCGCGCCCAGCGAATGACAGGGGGTGCAACGAGCAGCAGTGCGTCCCACACACGCGGCGGTGCGCCCGCCAATTCGGCCGTCACTCTGCTGGGACGCCGGGCGCGCCTCCCCGCGCCGTCCTCGAGGAACTGGCGGTTGCGAAAGGAAGCGCTTTCGTCAAATGCGGCCGAAAACTAACATTTTGTGTGTTGGGAGAAAAGCCGAACGCGAATTCTGCCGTGCTCCTTTATTAGAGAGCGCCAACGGCCATACCATGATGAATACACCGGTTCTCGTCCGATCACCGAAGTTAAGCATCATCTGGCCCGGCTAGTACTTGGATGGGTGACCGCCTGGGAAACCCGGGTGCTGTTGGCTCCCTTCCTGTTTTTTTTTTTTGTTATGTCGCCAGCCCAATTTTCAAACTACCTTTCTGTTGTGACAAAGATGCTTCCTTAAGCCTTTTAAACTACTGTAATGGTACGAAAATGCAGTAATTAACTCAGTTTGAGGAGAATGTGCTAACCAAGTTTGCCAAGAAGACTTTGAAAACGACAAAACAGTACGAATCGGCAGGTGATTTCTGAAATACGTCACCG
Source organism: Schistocerca cancellata (assembly GCF_023864275.1). NCBI lineage: Eukaryota > Metazoa > Arthropoda > Insecta > Orthoptera > Acrididae > Schistocerca > Schistocerca cancellata. The sequence goes on along the minus strand of NC_064634.1, from coordinate 521,435,463 downwards.
CCTATTGTTGTGTAGGAGTGTAGAGTTCCAAATTTGATTTGTAACCACGAATTTATTCCTTAGTCGTCTCGTCTCGTCTCGTCTCGTCTCGTCCCGCAGACGTTTGTCGTGCTTGCGCTGTCATATGGACCACGACCCGAGCGGCAGCGAGCGGCAGTCGAGCAAAGTCGGGACAAGTCGGGACGGGGACAGGGACAGGGATAGGAATGGTGCGAATGCACTGCAAACTACGCAGACACCTGGTGTGAGGCGAGGCGAGGCGAGGCGAGGCGAGGCGAGGAAGCCCACATCGCTACCAGTGGGCCCTCCTGCACGACACTGCCGCACCCCGCACAGGCCCTCCGCTGAACACCAGGGACAAGATGCGTCCTCCGCTAGTGTCGAAGGCTGCACGCGCCCAGCGAATGACAGGGGGTGCAACGAGCAGCAGTGCGTCTCACACACGCGGCGGTGCGCCCGCCAATTCGGCCGTCACTCTGCTGGGACGCCGGGCGCGCCTCCCCGCGCCGTCCTCGAGGAACTGGCGGTTGCGGAAGGAAGCGCTTTCGTCAAATGCGGCCGAAAACTAACATTTTGTGTGGTGGGAGATAAGCCGAACGCGAATTCTGCCGTGCTCCTACATTAGATGAGCGCCAACGGCCATACCATGATGAATACACCGGTTCTCGTCCGATCACCGAAGTTAAGCATCATCGGGCCCGGCTAGTACTTGGATGGGTGACCGCCTGGGAAACCCGGGTGCTGTTGGCTCCCTTCCTGTTTTTTTTTTTTGTTATGTCGCCAGCCCAATTTTCAAACTACCTTTCTGTTGTGACAAAGATGCTTCCTTAAGCCTTTTAAACTACTGTAATGGTACGAAAATGCAGTAATTAACTCAGTTTGAGGGAGAATGTGCTAACCAAGTTTGCCAAGAAGACTTTGAAAACGACAAAACAGTACGAATCGGCAGGTGATTTCTGAAATACGTCACCGCCTATTGTTGTGTAGGAGTTTAGAGTTCCGAATTTGATTTGTAACCACGAATTTATTCCTTAGTCGTCTCGTCTCGTCTCGTCTCGTCTCGTCCCGCAGACGTTTGTCGTGCTTGCGCTGTCATATGGACCACGACCCGAGCGGCAGCGAGCGGCAGTCGAGCAAAGTCGGGACAAGTCGGGACGGGGACAGGGACAGGGATAGGAATGGTGCGAATGCACTGCAAACTACGCAGACACCTGGTGTGAGGCGAGGCGAGGCGAGGCGAGGCGAGGCGAGGCGAGG